>NC_052102.1:10979203-10994654 GCF_012273895.1 Zerene cesonia
GAGATATTTTTAGAGTGCATAAGTAAAATATGTATATATTTCGCTTCGTCCTGCAACGCAAACCACTAAATGATGTAAAACTATCGGCATGTGACGGATTACCGCCAATTAGTGTCTTCAACATATTCAGTGAGTCATCTACTTTTTAAAAGTTTATATAACACACACGACGCAGGTTCAATAACACAAATAAATAAATCTGCATAATGCCCTCTTATTACTAAAATCATCAAACCACAAGACTATAATATCATCCAACCAGCGAAGAGCAATATTTCCTTCATCGAGCGGGCTTAGTGAGCGATCGAGGTTTTATATCGCTGTCATATTTCAGAGAGATATGGGGGAGACGTGACCGCCCCGGATTTAGACCACCCCCCACCATCTCCCCCCGCCCCACCGTAGTCTCGTGCATCAAAAGAGCTACTTGCATCACAATTTTGCATTCCAGACCCGATCCTTCGCTGGGAATTTTATTAAGTCGATAGTATATTAAAATTCCTTATAGGAATTCGTATTCTTTCCTCGCAGATCCAATATTTTACACCTTTATAAAGGTTATAGCTCTATTATGAAAGGTTCCTTCCGCCTTCATTACATTCCTTTGTTTTTAAACACAGCGTTATTTCTGAAGAAAGGAAATCATTTTTTTTAAGAATGCTGGATTCGTTGGTGTTTCGCTTCGTTTGACGAGATCTTTTGAATTGCGTATCAATTATTTATAACTTCTCGAGGAGGACCATGACTTGTACGTTATTTTTAATTTTGGAAAAGAAATAACAATACTTTATGCATTTCTGTGACCACATTACAATATACTTTCTTGTATAAGTTTAATAGCGATACGTGCAATGCCATTGCATATAAGATCGTGTCAGGTCCCAGTTATTGGATTGAGAAGGCCAAATTTTTCACTTTAGTTGTATCGACTAAACGACGATTGAACTATTGTTTTATATACGATTCGATTGTCGATCTACAATAAAACAGCTGTATTCGGCCCGTTTAAACACTGAGTCACATTAGCTCAGTCAATTTCCTAGCGAGTAACAGCTCGAAGTCTTATAACTTTCATGATGTAAGGCGCTCGTACAGAACGCCCGCTGAATTTAAAGCAGCTGCAATTTCTGTCCACGTCCGAATTATTAAGCGCTGAATAAGGCTCATGTCGCTTTAAAACTTCATTCTTCTCAACAGCTGTTTTGGCTGTTTGCTGTGTATTTTTTATTCGCGTCGTGGCGTTTTAGTAATGTTATATTGTGAAGTCTCAATTAGCGTAATAATCTTTGTTTGCATTGTTGAATAAAAGAATAAAATGTTTAAAACCTCTGTTTTTTTATGTCGTAGTTGTCAAGGGAGCTGGTGGGTCGCCTGGTGGTAAGCGATACCACTGCCCAAAGGATTAATAAGGAATAAAGGACAAGACTGCAAAAGGTTTGGAAAAGGGAACCGGGTTGTGTTCTCTTGCAATTTCACGTCGATCTTCTCTATGATTTCCGTGTTCTGACTGTTTGCTTCACTGAAATATTTCTCGAAACTTCTTTTTTTTTAGTTTGTAGTACAATTTTAGTGGTTCTCAAATTGGTCTTTGATATAGTTTAGTTAGTTTTTTATATTCTTAGTCAAGGGTTGTTATAGTTCATTGAATCGATATTACATACAGATTAACATACTATATAGACTGTATGCAATATGTCACTAGCTTTTCGCGGCTTCGCTCGCAATATTCTAAGAAAACCCCATAAACGTTTACAGTAAATTTTAAATTAATTACTAATTCTTGTACTACGTGTTTCATAAAAAGTTCGCATTCATCTGTTATACAATTATATAAAATTAATTTCTTCATAAAGGACTAGCTGCACTCCGTGGTTTCACCCGCGTAAGTCCGTATCCCGTAGAAAAAATCGGGATAAAAAGTTGCCTATATGTTACTTCAGTTGTCCAGCTACAACCAACTACCAAATTTCATTGCAATCGGTTCTGTAGTTTTTGTGTGAAAGAGTAACAGACACACACATCCTTACAAACTTTCGCATTTACAATATTAGTAGGATTAATGCATGCAATATACACACAAACAATTATATTAAAAGTACATATTTGCAGAAGCGACATGCTGGCGCTAACAAACCTTTGTGTGCCTAACAAAGCGCTATGTAACAAACAGAATAGATGATTTTCATCTAGTATATACACTGTTTACTTTCCATGTTGACTTAAATGTGTGTAAGGATAAAGGAATGGTTAAAAAAATCTATTAAAATTTTTAAATCTGTTTGAATATAGAAGCCTGCTTGAAGGTATTCCCGCCCGTAAAAAAGGAGTAAATATTTTTCATATTTTAAGTAGTTTTATTAAGTAAGTAAGCTAATATTAAATTTTTAGTTTTATAGCATTGAAATGCTTTATAAATGAGAAATTTTGAAAGAATAGAAAAAAAAAAATTGGCGTTTTGGAAAAAAGGCGTTGCTACGGTTTGGCAAAAACGCAGGTTCGAATCCCGCCTCGTGATCAAATTTTTTCTATTCTTTCAAAATTTCTCATTTAAGTGGCTAATAATTTTATGTTTATATAATTATTTGTTTAGCAATGTATCTGAAAACATAGAAATAAAGACTTTTCAAAAGATATACAATAACAAAGTTAAGTATAGATTTAAGTAGGCTGAGTATGATTATTTTTTTATATCTATACTAATATTATAAAGCTGAAGAGTTTGTTTGTTTATTTGACTGCTCTTGCACTAATCTCAGGAACTACTGGTCAACATTTATTGAGGAAGGCTATAGGCTATATATGTACCACGGGCGAAGCCGGGGCGGACCGCTAGTAATTAATACATCTTTTATATTTCAGAATATGTTTAGTATGATATAACCTTGTACCAGCCAAATATTCAGCAAACTACTGACATAACGAAACGAACCGCATCTCCAAACAAATACTTCCAAGTAAGCACATAGTTCATAGTTAGCCAGGTGGCCACACAACTCCGCCCTTTGTCTTTGCCTCTTGCGGCCCCTTTGATCTATTAAAGTTTATTGTTTATTCCGAATAGCTCAAACTACTCCGAGAGCTGCGGTTGCGCTAACATTTTCCACGTGTCTGTTTCACAATGTTCTAATTCACATGAACATAACAATTGGTAATTGTAGTATAATTAGCTACGCCACGCGATTACATCCGCGGACGAACACGCGGGGAAAAGTTAGCAATATCAATAATGTGACATTCTCGTACATAAAATACATCACTGCACTGAAAGAGCAACAAACATCCATACATTCTTGCACACTTTTGCGTTTAAACTACTAATACTAGCTTGCGGCTTTGTTCGCGCAGTCAAAGAGCAAGACATAGTCCCGGGGATTACCCCGCCCAGTTACTGTTCCGTTGTGATTTCAGGGATAAAAATTACCCAATATCCTTTTTCGAGTTGCAAAGTATAGTTGAGCAAAATTTCATCTAAATCGGTTATGCGATTTATTCGTAAAGAAGAGTCAGGCACACAGAGTTACTTTCACATTAATAATATTAAGAGTTTGTTATTCTATATTTGTAACTAACAAAAAGATTACACCAAGCTGTTTATATCACGATTCTGTTTAACCACTTAAATACCCCATAAAACAACAATAATCAAATCCGATTTATTCCAATTATCAAAAAACAACATGTCCAATCGTCCACAAATATTTGATACAATCGCTATAATGAAAATTAAATCAGAACAATCGCAACCTTTAATTAAATGAAACAAATCCTCAGCAAAGAGCGAAATAAACAAAGCACAAGCAATTATTCCCTTCAAAATTGTAGTTAAGATCCGACAAAAGGGCAATTACACGTTTTAATATCGCCACGCTTAATTTTTACGAGACTCTCGACAGTTCTGAATATTTGACAGAGGTCTAAATGCGGAACTTTCGCTATTACCGTAACAGCTTCAAGGAGTTCGAAAGAAGTTGGCATTTTAACTGTCAGTTTGTTACTCTGAACTAGGTTTTAAAACGACAAAGTGGTTTCTGCTCCATTGAGATATTGTATTGATTTTTAGCATTTTTTAAAGCTTCTTTTAATATATATATATATATATATATATATTCAGCTATATAATAGGAAGAAGTATATATATATATATATATATATATATATATATATATATATATATATATATATATATATATATATATATATATATATATATATATATATATATATATACTTCTTCCTATTATATAGCTGAATCCTATCAATCCTAATGTAATCAATGCGAAAGTAACTAGCTCTGTCTGTCTCTTCTTCCCGCCTTAAGCACTACCGGAAATATGATATTTTGTATCCTGGAAATCCCACAACCCAAAAATCTATTTCCCGCTATTACATAAAATAGGTAGCATATGCTAAAATAACATTATAGACTTTTATAGTACAGAATATAAGTCAATAACATTGTCATTAAAGGCAAATATAAACAATAAAGGACTATTCAATATCGAAATATGTATAATGTTTTATAAAATAAATAACCAGTTCAATGAATTTCAGTGATCCATTCGTAGATTTTACTTCTACGACCTAGGTTTAATTTCAATGTTAAATGAACATCGCAAGCCGGGAGCTCGTTTGAAAGAACCTGTACGTTTTAGTATAATTGTGAGTCTTCGTAACTATAGTACGAGGGTTTGGGAAATTAACGCAATCCAAAGTTATAAGAATAAATGTGTGATTGCCACACTTTCATTACCGATTTTGAGAAATTTCTAAGAGATATATAAAAAGTCACCTATGTCTAATCCTTGGGAACTAATATAAGAATAAAAATGCGTTTTTTTTTTCAAAATTTCTTTACTGCTACTACACTGAGTGACATAGGCTATATACGAACAGCTATATATTATACAAATAAAAAACCTTCCTTTTAAATCACTCAATATATTTAAAAAAAACCATAAAAATCTATTGCGTTATTTTAAAGATCTAAGCATACAAACATACAGACGGCGGAAAGTGGCTTTGTTTATTGTGTAGTGTTATTTTTCGTCCTCAATATAATACTTCACGCACCACCATCAGCACTGGTAACATAAAAATTAAACCATTTTAAAAACCTCTCAAATAAATGGATGATGAAATGTCCCATTAAGTGAAGCCCGCAATTTGTTTTCGTCCTGCGAGCCAGAGCATAAAGAATTCATACTAAAAACTTGGTGACAAATCGCTGACAGGGGACAAATCGAATGGACGATTTTACACCACTTCTCTTTCATTTACACAGCAATGAATTGAATTGAACGGACTGTTAGCTAGTTTCACAATATCTGGATTAATTCTGTTAAGCTTACATGTAACAAGAAAACTACAATGAAGATGTAAACCTCTTTTTTTGAACTAGAAAAATATAACCCTCCCCACACAGTCGGATAAATAAAGCCATCCAACTCCATTTTGAATTATACCTGGACAATGTTTGCTGGAACAGGTCAAGGACCAAATTATATGTGTTTAGGATAACGAGAAATAAACAAAAGTGGGTCTTGGAATACAATGGGACCCTCGGTCTGTCTGTGTACGCCGGTACATAGAATTTTATATTGTCCCTCTTCTATACTTTATGAGTATTGATTTTATGCTCGTCATTGTAGGTAGATGAGTTCAGTTTTAAAATCTTCACCATTTACATGTAATTTTTATATAGATATTCTTAATGTAATTAATTTTTAATTTCGTTACTTCCTTACCAAATAGATTTCAGAAAAACTTTAAGCGTAAAATAAACATATAATCTATTAAAATGATATTACTTTATAAAAATTACCAATAGTATGAGTCTTCACTATACGAGTATGTATATTAATATATGTAACAAAAAGTGTATTTACCAATAAGATATTAAATATTCACCAATTAAAAACAGAAAGAGAGAAAAGGCCGAAAACTAAAGAAAAACACTTAAATACCCTGGCAACCCGTGTCTGCAAATTCTTTGTTCATTGTCGGGCTCGGATTTGAATTTAAAATCGGCAAAGTTCCGTCTTTGGTTTGTTAATTATTTAGTTTGCGAGACACCTGTCGTCCCTTGACTCTCATTTACATTCTCGCGGGAATACTTATGGACAATCCGTTTCTTGGACGGGCTTGGTTACGTAACTTCTTTGGATTTGTGTATTTCATTAAAATTGATACTAATCTCTTACTGCTCCCAAGTTTTTAAGGGGGTAAATTTTTAAATATGTGGGGGATAATTTTTTATGTTTTAATCAGCAAAAGAGCTGGTGGGTCGCCTTATGGTAAGCGCTACCACCGCCTATGAACGTTTGCAGAGGTGTGACGAGTTACATCTCTGCAATGGATTGCTGACCTTTAAAGGTGTGGTGTGGTGGAATAGAGAAAGGATTGATAAGAAGAATAAAAGAAACGGGAGAGGATAAGGAAACTATACGAACCTCCAGTAAGTTCTTAACCTGAGTGGTTGTAAAGCCACATTTAACCTCAACGAAGACATCTGAAATAAAACCCCACTTAAATCAGTCTCAAATCAATTTGCAATTGTTACATACCGAATTAAATATCACTTGAAATATCCCACACCTACAAAATACCAATTAACCAGAATATAACTTGAAAATCTGGCATTCCAAACCAATTGAACGTGGAATTTGCGATAAGAAATTAGTTTTAATCAACGGACAATTGCGCACTATTCAATGGAGATCGACACTCATTAGCATTCCTGGAATCCTTAATAAATGAGAGGTGGAGACGGTATAATCCATATATCCGGGGTAATTGCGCCAGACGTCTTGGAATGCCTCCAAATTGGATGTCGGTACTGATATGTTATACGGTACAGATATAATAACGTTATTGGAGCCATTTTCCTCGGTTCGGAGAATTTTGCTGGACGTTATCGTGATATTTCGTTTAAATTCAATTGTAATTGATGTGGCTTTTATGGTCCATAGAGGATTGCTTACTGGTTTTGTTTTTGTTTTATGAAGAAGCACGCAAGCTCTGTAGTATAAGTACACAACAGAGCTTGCCAAAGAAATGTACGATATCGAACATAATTTATTTTTGACAATCACAGGAATCAGAAAAAGTGAAAAAGAACCTTCCCAGTCCCATAATTTCCCTTATTAGTCCTTCCCATATTAAACCCTTGAAATTCTTCATGGACGATGGCAGCGCTTACAATCAAGCGACCCATCAGTTCTTCTGCCAACTCCATCATAATAAAAGATATGATAATCAAATCCCCAAGAAATCCGTTTGAGTTCTTACCTTAGGCGGCGCGGTCGCGTGCGCCCCATCATACACATAGAGGTGATCGTTACAGTCCAGTTGCAGCAGGTCGAAGTGCAGCATAAATCGCTGCAGGATGCTATGCGTTTGGAACGTGACTGTGCAGTCGAGGTTCCGTTCATTGCGCGACCAGAGGACCCCTCCATCCAGCTTGCGGTACTGACGCTGCAAGAAGTGGTCCTTGCACAGGGAGTCCATGTAATCTGTGGAGATTTTGAATGTTAATTATTTGTAGACACAGAACAAATGAGAAAATAATATAATATATACGTTTTTAGGGCAACTTAAGTCACGTAAGTAATGTACATAAAGGTAGATTTATTGCATATTTTGTTTAAGTATGGTCTAAGTGATATTATTATAGTAATTTACACTTCGTATTAACTGAGGATGTGTCAAGTAATTAAGTGGTTTATTGAGGACTTCTCTCTTCTAATTTAAATATACCTTTTACTATTATCCGGTTATTATAATACCCTACAGATAGCTATATTCTTGTAAACTATTACTGAACAAAAAAACCAATTAACTCTGTGTTCACCATTAGCCCAATGCTTTAATACATTTTTAGTTTTCATTTAGAGTTATTTTATTTGTTTATTTTAATAGTACTGTAACGCTTTTTTTTGTTTTGACTTCATTTCCTACCAAATTGTATGTTTTAGAGAAATTCTTATTTTAAAATCTTTAAAATATCATAGATATTTAGTTATAACATTTTAATACCTACAAACGAGTATGCACTTGCGCTAGCAATATATAATGTTCTCAATCAAACATTCCATCGAAATAAGAAGTTTCCCTCTATTTTCCCAAACATTATACTATTCACAAATCGAACGTCAAGGACAAGCCTTTACCGACCAATGAATAATGCGATATTCAAAGAAAAGTCAATAAGTTTTATTCAATTCCCATGTTACTCTCAAAGGACATTTCAGCGAGCGTGAAGGACGATCAATTTCCTCAAAACCAGAAACCCATAGTCAGCTGAACTCGAATATATCAAAGTTAAATTTATAGCAGCCTTTCCTGTAGGATAAATATGACCGCAATTTGTTTTATTATTACATTTATAACTGTTCAAATGAGAACCTATTTCTAGGATATATATCACTACATAGTATAAAGCAAAGTCGCTTCTCGCGTACAGACGCGAATGATCATACATACAGATGTATGTACGATCTTTAAAACTACACAAGGGATTTTGATGGGATTCTTTTAATAGATACAGTGATTCATGAGGAAGGTTTATATGTATAATAACATCTACTAACCACTCCGAAATTAACACGCGAAGCCACGGGCGGTAAGCTAGTTTGAAATACTAAGCGAATTCATTTAATATTAGCCCTACTAGAATCGTGAATGATTTTTTTGTACCAATCTTTTCCCAATCTGCAGCAAATTTCACTTGCTTTTTTATACTTTTTTGACGTGACAACGTCTTACATTAGGTTGCGGCTCGGAGTCACTCATGAAAAAGTGTAACGCCCGGTAACGTTACGATGAGTCACCGAACTATGATCGGTCCGCCGCGCGCGCAGCACTTAGAGAATTAGGCGCATTGAATCGGCGTGTGCTTGTGTCTCTGTCTCTGTCTTTTTAGTAAACAAAATATATTTTCTATAGTTAAAATTTGTGCAATTCTTATTTTCATTCGATTCCTTGTTCCTATTGTGCAATTTAATAATATTCATATCAATAATATTCTACCGAGAAAAAGACGTTGTCACGTAAAATCTTCGCCCGTAAAACCGACTTTACAGGCAACCATTTTTTTACTATATATTATATGTTTCTTTACTCATGGCTTATCCTATCCCGGTTCACCCGATCGAAGGCAGGACAAGCTACATAAATATAAAACCAATATAATCCCACGAAAACTATTATCTGATCTTATCGAATTTCTCTTGCGTACATTATTATCTCTTATTCCTTTCTCATACGCTCATTGATATCGCAGCAGATAGCCCGATAAGAGTAATGTAATACTGGGTTAATACATCTGAAGTTTTCGTTAGGAACACATCTGTTATCACAAAAATTATTGCCGACACGCCAGCAGCCATGTAAGTTTTATTAAACCTGTTGATATTTAATTTGGATATAGATTATATGACTAGTCCCATAGTATTTAGTTTGGAATCAATCAATATAAAAATATTGCGAAGTTTTTCTAGTGCCGGTATGTTCATGGTAATAAAAAAGTAGGTTTGGCCTAGTTGTAAATCTAGTTTGGTTCCATTTGTTTATAAAATATTATAAGAGCATTGTAATCCATTTTATTTGAAACAAACTTCCTATTTTTTAAATCATTTTTTGTCGTATCTAAGAAAGTCTATATTTACAAAAAAAAAAATGTTTCACTCGAATTATGGGACCACCTCGTTTTTTGGTGCATCGGTTAAAACATGCTGTCAAATTAGCTAATTAGTATACAAAATTATATCGTAGAAGCTAAGAATATTAAATGGAGTTAACTGATAAAATACAATTTTACCAGTGTTGTGTAAATGTGACTCGATTTGCACAAAGTTCGGGAGGAAATTAACTATAATTTCCGAAACTCATTGTTAACTTCTAATCTCTAATAATATCAGATTTCTATGCGCTTTAAAAATCATACCTTTTCAAACGCCTGTAATTGACAATACAATAAAGAAAACATAGACAATGACAAACACACTCGTAGACATCCACAACAAGTATTGTATAATCTGTGGTTGTAGTACAGAATAAGCAAACATGTTTATAGATTTTGGGGTACCTAACGCTAATGAACTTAACTATTAGACAACCGTCGGTATTTATGTTTGAATAACTCAAATCTCAGTGGTGTTAGAATTATTAAAATATTTAACAATACATTCATTATTTTTGAACGTCATTATCGTTACGAACTGACATTTAATTCTTATTTGTAATAAAAATTAAATAATATAATTAATTGAAAACTTATTTTTTAAAACTAAAATTACATGAAATACTAATATTAATGACAAGAGAAATAACTTTATGGTGCATAAATGAAATAAATAATTATTACATATTAGAAAAATTTATAAGACCAAGAATGAATTTGGACCATTTTTCAATTACCATTTTTTCAGACCGTCGTAAAATTGCGAACGAAAAATATAAATGATTGTGTCAAATCTGTATTTCATATTTTGACTACAAAAATATCCTTTTAAAATGGATCTTATCACTATGTTTTAAGGTTAACTAAAACAAAATATCTCTCCCATAAATTACGATTTGTCATTAAACTATTCCAGGAATGGCTGGAGCGTGCTGGCACCAATCCTCATTGCCATGTTACTGAGCACTACAGCCGCCCCCGCCGGCAGACACCTTGGCGTCTTCTCTGGCGAGACCAGAGGCCTGGAGGTACCCACCGATCTCATAGCAGGCATAGGAATTGGCAGGAGTTCAATTCAACTTGTTGTTAACATTCATACAGATAATCATGGCAATATTGAGGTGCAAACGAATTAAGAGAGCAACTGTTAACAGATATTAGATCCGTCGTAAAAGTGTATCTGACTACATTGTAATGACTTCAGACTGGACCAAGCATACTAATGAATTACGATAACCGTAAGTGATATCGAAAATAGAATAGAATATAGCTATGTTGCATTAGCATTTATAACTATTCGAAGCAATTAGGTTGAAAGAATGTTATTATGACTATGATATATTTATAAAGGATTGTTTATTCAAATTAATACTGAAGAATAAAGAGATGAACTAGATTCAAACGCACGTGAATAAAAATTGATTGTTCTATTTCAATTAAAAGAAAAAAACAACCTACTCAAACTTCATATAGTAAATGCTAAATTTGTTTTTTGTTTTTGATTAAAAACATAGATAACAAAACTATCCACTGCATACAACATTATGATGATTTGTTCAAAAATTAGTGAAGATTCGAATATTGATAAAAGATCTGTCTAACGATCACGAAACAAAAAGTTGCTCATCTCAAATTTTCACGTGAAATACGCAGATGAAGCTATAAAATAAGGCGAAATACAAGTATCTTATATAAAACACGTCGCATCTCAACGATATCGGCTTATCAAAGGTGATGCGATAAAGGGAGCATTCCTTCACTTGAAGAAGCTCGACACATTTCGAACGTAACTTGACGTCGCAAAATGGAAATAAGGTTATGATATAGTATCTGTGCAGACGAAAGCGCGCGAAAAGCTAACGTCATGTATCTATGAGTATGAAATGTCATCATTTTTCGCGGGTAATTATAAAATTATTCCTAATTATGTTAAAATGATTGTTTATTACATGTTTTGTTTTTCGTATAGTAAATTATGTTTTGTTGTTTATAATAGTAAGGACATCTATGACATTTTGTAATGTGCAATTATATTATATAAAAATCATTTGTATTCTAACGCTATTTTCTAATTAAGTAGAATAAATTGCAGTGAATTGTTCGCGTTTCCAAATGTCTTAACTACAATCAGACTATTACAATAAAGATAAATGAATCATCATCGTCAATTGGATGAAAAATCATGGTATTATGAGATCCATGTAGTATAATGGCTCTAACATCACGGTTTATTAGAGACATAAGCTGTCTAGCCCACGACACCGAGTAGTTTCCTCTTTAAAATAATAATATAGACAACGTGCTTAGTTCCTTTCATGTCGCTTTTGTATCGACATTTTCCTCCATCTGGAATATGATATTACTACACGTTTACTGAACGTGTCTCGCTCGCGTGTTTAGATCAGCTTTCCTATTTACGTAGACGTAAATTCGATACAGAGGGATTCTGAATTTTAAAATTTGTATTCTTCTAAAGAATCCGGTCTTATCTGTGGAAGTTGTGAAGTATTGCTATGTGTTATATATAATGTAATGCATTTGACAGTTTGAATTTTATGTTCCATGGCTAGTTTCATAATTTCTGTATATGTTTTGTTGAATGGTTGAGTGGTATGAATTAATCGTTGAAATGCTATGTATGTTTTTAAGTTACATAGATATGTTGTGTAAGTAACGAAAAGTAAGTACTCCAGAACGACAATAAGGAAGGCAGGCAGGACTCGTCAATACGGGCAATATTTTAATACGTAATTATTTCATTATGTAAAAAAGTATATGTAATGTAAATATATCAGAGACATTATCGTCAACTGTGATTTCGGCCCTCAGCCAGGGTTGCTATGGCAATACTATAGGTATCCTGGAAAATGGTATTTACTTTTATATAAGCTTAACTTTTATATAACAAGAATAATTTCTTATTTTATAAAAGAATAAGCTTATACAATAATATCTTACCTGACGTCAAATATTTTACAATATTGTAAAGCCCAATATCAATTTGTTTAATGATTTAATTGTATTTCTAATATAGTAAAACTAGATATTAAACTATGTAATATGGTTTAAACTATTATAAGTCAAATTCATATGAGGACGCTCATACCGAATGTATGATAGTGATGATATTATTCATACTTTTATATAAAAAAATTTTTAATCAAAATGGTTTTTCATTTTGTTCCCCTTTTGATTTTGTAGAAATGACATTGTTAATTACAATACAGATATATCTAACAGCTTTATTCGTCACCTAAGATTTATAATCAACAGATAAGATTGAAAAAACATGTTATTTTCTGCAAATAGCGTTACCGAAGCGCCGGATGTACTTATATTTTTACCATATCTACCATATGGTACTAAACTAGACTAAATAAGAACAATTTTCTATCAAACATAATAAATTATACCAATCAGTTGAAAATCCACGCAGTAATAGAGAAAAAAAAAATAGAATTGAATAGAGAACTCTTTCAATTTTAATTTTTCGCGATCGTTTAATATCGAAACCTTTGAACAAAGTTAGCTTTTCCTACACCCGTTTCCATTGGAAGTAATTAAAAAAAATCAATCAAACTTCCACTAACACTGTTCTTTGAATAATGTTAATAATCTTGTTTTAATCTATTACACCTTATAACAGCTTAGATACCTATAGATACATCCGATCTTCCTAAAGCGGATTCACTGGAGAATTACTGTTCGGAAACTTTATAATTCCCATGGTTTTGGGGCCGGAAGTTTCGGTAATTAGTCACAGGGATATAGTAGTACAAACTCAACTGAAACTCAAACATTTACACGTTCAGGGTTCTTTCAATTTCGTGAGGAACTAAAGACAAGACATGTTAGGTATGAACTTCAAAGACTAATGAAGCTTGAATAAGCTGACTCCGTATTTTGTATATTTAATTTTTTGTCCAGTGTTGCTATATCATTAAAATTAATTTAAATCGTCTTATTTGAAATTCAAATGAAAGGTGTTGTTTATGCTTGTATGTATATAATACATTTTTGTTCTTACGAAAAACAAACTTTTTTATGCGATTACCATATAACTGTTTCTTAGCTAATAATTTATTATACTAGCTGTGACCCGCGGTTGAAACCGCGTAAGTCCGTATCCCGTAGGAATATCGGTACAAAAAGTGCCTATGTGTTATTTCAGTTGTCCAGCTATCCATGAAGCAAATTTCATTGCAATCGGTTCAGTAGTTTTTGCGTGAAAGAGTAACAGACGCACGCATACATATGCATCCATCCTCACAAACTTTCGCATTTATAGTATTATTATTCGCCAATAAATGTCAGGAAGTCATAATAAATTGGGATACTCAAACGCCTCCGATTTGTTAAAAAAGTAAGTTTAAGTCGATAAAACACGAATAAAACACGAATATGACATTTTCTAAAAAAGAATCCTAGCTAGATCGATTTATCGCCCCCGAAACCCCCTATATACTAAATTTCATGAAAATCGTTGGAGCCGATTCCGAGATTCCAATTATATATATACATATATATATACAAGAATTGCTTGTTTAAAGGTATAAGATATCTCTAAGGTATATTATATGGGTATATATAATGTATAGTCTGTTATATAAAATAAAAAAAACAAAAATGTTTTTTTTACAAACATCATCTTAGACACTAGTATTATACATTTAGAAATTAAAAACTTTTCAACGGACTTTAAACGCGTTTTATTTATTCATTATATTATTAACCCGACGTTTCGAACACTTTACAGCGAGCGTGGTCACGGGGAGACTGAGATGTTATATGTCTTGAAGGTCATACAAAAATTGTTGTTTGTGAACTACCTCCACCTATTTCTCCGCAGTTGGTATGTGGAGTATTTTTCTGGATGTTGGCAGTATTGGCTGATAGTGTCTTCTGGTCTTTTGGTATGTCTGACATGGGGTTTTAAATTCTTCATAACAGGATCCCAGGTGTTGGAAAGCTGTAAACCATCTTCTCTATTGAAATTTTGATGTTTTTTAATTTCAATAGACTCACGTACAAGTCTTGGAAAAAATCTATTTTCTCTGGCGAGGATTTGTGGTTGGTCGAATCGTAGGAAGTGGTTATTGTCCAGAGAGTGTTCACATACCGCAGACTTCTTGTGACGCAAATGCTTGATATCCGGAATGTGTTCCTTCAATCGGTTACCAATGCTTCTTTTTGTTTGGCCGAGTTTAACATATCTGTCTCTGTGTGTGTCTGTTTGTGGCATCATCGTTCCCGACGAATGAAGCGATTTCAATTTAGTTTTCTTTGTATTATAGGCAAGGTTGAGCCGTTTGAAGATCAGCTGTTTTCTAGTATATGAGGGAATCTGACTTAGTTTCTTAATTTATGTATAACTACTAGCTGCGCGGTTTCACCCGCGTAAGTCCGTATCCCGTAGGAATATCAGGATAAAAACCTATATATTACTCCTTGCCTATATGTTATTCAGTTGTCCAGCTGTCTACGTACCAAATTTCATTGCAATCGGTTCAGTAGTTTTTGCGTGTAAGCAACAAACACACACGTATCATTACAAACTTTCGCATTTGTAATGTTAGTAAGATAGGATTTATTGTCATTACTTTGGGAAATAAATGTAACAACTTTCGCTATATCAAGATAAATTTGTAATATTTAATACGGATATGAAAAGGTTAAGGCTGCTGCGTGTTCGGTACAATTTTTATGCAAGCCATCTATTTATTCATTAGCTTCATCACAATGTATACTGAACCTTACAGGGGTCCCGTAAAT
>NC_052102.1:10994697-11080368 GCF_012273895.1 Zerene cesonia
ATTTCCGCTCGCGCTGGACCGGAGAAATTGATCCCAGGCCCCGTTATATTATAGCTATTTCCCGTGACATTGCTTGCATTTGAATAAATCTGAGATGATGAGAATGATACTCTTATATTATGGTTAGTATGAGTTTGTTTTGTTTCAGTTCGATTTCAAAGAAATTTTAAAATGTATTATAAGAGAACTGGTGGGTTGTGTTCTATAAAAGATTCCTATTTTAATAAGGTATAACAGTTTATAAACGTTTAAGATATTTAAAATAATAGTTATATGTAGCTTTTTTAATTTTTATTAAAATTTGTTATTTCGGTAGGTCGTCACTGAAAACCAGTTAAGTTATTTATTTATTTATGTGAAATATAAAAACAAGTGTTTGATTTTATCATTACTGTATTTTTGGTCTTGTGTGAACTAATGATTGAGATGATTAAGAAGCACATCTCATAGTATCATTAAATAACACATTGCTTAAGCAGTACTCTTATATATATTTTTAAACAACATCCTATAAGGAAAATAACGTTTTCCATCGATTCCCGCTAATACCTCGCCTTAAATGCCAAACTATATCCCTATATCCCTTAAACATAAAACAACTTAAACTACGTACATTATAACAAAAGAAACACGCGAGTAATTTTCGTATGTAAATGGATCCTTTGTGCTTGGAACGAAACAATAACATGTGGCGAAAATAGCTAATGGCGGGTAAACATTTCGAATGTTCTAGAAACTGTTTCTAGAACGTTCCTATTATATTATTAACGTGTGTTTAGACATAGACTAGATACAGCTTTTGTTCAAATACTAAATTAATTTCATTTCGATGTCACTTTCGTGAGCTAAAGCTAGACCTTCAAGAGATGAATATAAAATTAAACTTCTGATTCTAAAAACGATACTTTATACATATTGCTCACATCACATCTCCAGTAGATTCACTGATACTTTTACGGTTTCTATGTTCTCGAGCGAAGCCTAGTAGAACCATCTATATTTATAAGGCTATAAAGCTGTGGTATAGACAAAAATTTTCCTTTTTATTTATTCACTCTTCTTTTATTATGAACGATCTCAGTCTGACCGCAATCGACCATAAAACCTTTTCTAATCTCGCTAAATTGACGTGTTAATGAAACATTTCAAATACAGTAATATTTCGTTTATTTCCTCCTTTCTTAACTTGATCTTTAAGTGTTTGTGAATAAGTACCATAGTCGCGTGAATCCGTACAAGCATCTCTTTAATACACTCCGTATATATATTAAAGAAATTCATTTCTTGATCCCACTAAATTACAGAAAACTCGGACAAAAAATACTATTTATATTTTCTCGAGCAACACCATTAAAGCCTATAATTGCGTGCACATCAGCCCGCTATCTTCACTTCGTGGACCGGCACGCCCCGGGGACGGCACGGTAATTACACCCTTAAGGCCACGTTCACGATTATATTGACAGACGAGCGGTAGCGGGCGCGATCAGCGATTGCAAATATATGGCGTAATTTTTTATCAACATACAATATGGATGGAAGAAATAATATAACTTATATCTATTTTATATGTTGTCTTTTATATATATTAACTTTTATGATCCCTATATAAATGAAGAAACTCGATGGATAAAAAAAGTTGTTAAATTATTTACAATCGTTTTATAGATTGTGTTGGCAAGAGGCTTCAATAAGAAAAGACTGAATTATGTGACGGTCTTATATTGTTTTTAAATAATTTTATTTTTGTCCTCCATTTTCTTTCTTATCTTAAAAAAACACTATTCACCCGTACCTTTTCTTAGAATGTACTTAAATCTCTTCGTCCTTCATGCTTTACTCAAATATTTTGAGTAATATCGCTCATCGCTACACATGTATCCACAACCTTATAATTTTCCGCCATAATCTAATAGGGAGGGGTGTCCAAATGGACCTTTGCATGTTGTTAATTAATTTTTGGCCAGCACATCATATTTCTACAAAGGTATCGCTACATTGGGGTTGGGTTAAGTGAGTCTATTATATAAATATATAAATAAAAACCTTCAGAACTGAACTTTAAAAGGAAACACTTCACTAAACATACATGATATTTAAATTTAGAGATGCATTTTAAATATCCCTACTAATATTATAAATGCGAAAGTAACTCTGTCTGTCTGTCTGTCTGTTACGCTTTCACGCCTAAACCACTGAACCGATTTTTACAAAATTTGATATGAAGATAGAAATGAACTTGGGAAAGAACATAGGATACTTTTTATCGCGAAAAAAGGGTAGAAAGGGTTGAAAGAGGGGATGAAAGTTTGTATGAAAGTTCGTTATTGTCAAACCGATTTTGATGAAACTTGGTATAAAGATGGAGATGAACGTGGGAAAGAACAAACCACACTTTTTGATGCGAAGAAAATACTCCTTACCGTGTCGCGCGATATAAGCGAATTCTACGCGGGCGAAGCCGCGGGCGAAAAGCTAGTATATAATAAATGCGATGTTAAATATTTAAGTTTTGTATGTTACAATTTGCTTTGAGGTTTAACCCGCGATTAATTTCAACTTCTATCCGAGTGTGAATGTGTTAAGTATTGTTATATATGATTTAAAAGCATATTCAACAATGTATCATAGTTTATAATCAGATGACTAAGTACGAATTGACGAATCAATCGAATTCTGGTAAGCTTACTTCATAATTACATACCAGCTTTGCACCTGCGAAAACCCTTATGTCCTTTCTTAAATCTCAATATTTGGTAACAAATTTTGTCCAAATCGGTTCAGTGAAACGACAGACAGACAGATTTACATTACTTTCGCATGTATAATATTAGTAGGATTACAATGTTAAGTGATTAGCAAGGTTTAAAGTTCTTAATAATAATTATTCAAACAATTATGAATCTGTAATGTAACGGCGGTCTAACAATGGATGCAATTACTATCAAAAGCTTATAAAATCTATAGAGCAATATACGATGTCATATAAAGAATAAAACATCGTACCTTGTTCATGCGTCACGTAAGGCACCAACACACTAAAGGTCACGCCCCATTAAGTCATACAATGTCCACGTTAGCTTAAGATGAAATTCCACCGCTTACCCTAGAAGCTCCTATCTCAGTGTGTACGCATTGTAAGGGTTATCGACCGCTACGCGACCCGGTCGTTCACCCCGCCGTAGACGTAGCGTAGCGCCGTAGAACGTCGTAACCGATTTCGTCTTTTATCTTGCGGCTAGTACTTATAATAAGTACAAGCGGTCCGCCCTGGCTTCGCCCGTGATGTAACACATCAATATCCAATGTAATACTATCGAAAAAAAGGTTATTCTAATCAGTCTAGTAATTCCTGAGAATAGCGCGTTCAAACAAAGAAACGAAATATTCAGCATTATATTATTAACATTATTAACAACTAGGAGTTGTCAGCGCCATCGTTCGCATGATGGTAATCCATCTCACATTTTCAATATTCAGGTATCTTTCCATGGGAATTATTTATTTTTCGGCGATACGTAAAAAGTACCATATATCACTCTCAAGTCTTATTATGTTAATTTCCTTTATTTTAACACATCGAGGAAGTACAATTGTAAGAAAAATATGTAAAAAAAAATCCTTTTTAAAAGTTAATTCAAATATTCGTTTTGGTCATCTGCACTTTTTATTTCATTCGGCCATGTCTTTTGTTCATTATTTATAACCATCATTAATATAAATGTGGAAGCCAAGTATATAGACCATACCAAGGTATTATGGGTTGTAAATTTTGAATAGACCTACATAATTGAGGTACGGAAGCTGTGGTCAAAGGCACATCCGGAATATTGAATAAGTCGCTTCGAGTTTCATGGTTTTATAACTGTAAATAATTAAAAAGGTACACCTTGTAGGTCATTAAATATTGTAGCTTAGATAAATTCGATATGTGCATTAAAATGAATTGATAATTAATGCCTATAAATTGGCATGCTATTGGATGGCAAATGAGTAATATTTGATAACGCATAGATCCGTGGATTGTCGACCGATTGATGTGATTATTTCTGTTCGTTCGTTCCTTAGACAATTCTGTAATTTGGTGCCATTTTAGAATCTGGAATGGTACCCCTCTCTCCGGGACGGTGGAGACTTTTCTTATGGAAAATAGTTATATAGATGTACAAAAAAAGACTATGTCAACTCTATACATTTAAGCCATGAGTACCCATGATTCCAAAATGCCGCGGTATGGAGAAAGACAAGGTTAGTTTAGGTTCGAATCCCTCAGTATTTTTTTACGAATATGTATTGGTTAATAGATAGATATGATTTAAATTGCAGCTAACATTATTAATGAAGGATTGTTTAAGAAATGGCAACAATAACGCATTATAGCAAAGTTTCAAAGAAAATTAAGTGAAAAATAAAATAGATTATTATATAATATATGCAGATAATACTGGAAAGCAAGCACGTATAAAGGGGTAATGTCAAATATGTGTAATGTGGGGTTTAGAAGGCTTAACTCGGCATTTTGTTTCAAAGTATTTCCTTAATTATGTGAAATATGATAGGATTTTTCATACTTTATTTGCATTTTTTTTACATTTATCCGTCATTACAATTTCATATTTTAATAAAGGTTTAGAAAATGTTTACAATCATTATGCTCCGAAATAAATGACTGTGAGAAATGCTGAAAAAAACAAATAATCTTTGTTTATATTACGTTTCATAAGGGAAGAAATGGAGTAGTTTATTTTTATTAAAATTCAAAATTTTGAAAATATATTGCGTTCAAGACAATTAACGAAACTATATTAAGATAAAAACATAATTAACAGCCTTTGATTCCATCATCAAATCTCCTAGCCATATACCATTGAAACGGCTTATCAAGTTCTATAAAACTATTATATTATGTTCCAGTTAACATTAAAGTATTTAATATTAAATCATTCAACAAATAACAAAGCAATTTGATTAAACACCGGCTTTTAATGAAATGCTAGGTGTTTAATTGAGCGGCTAAAACCCGTTGGTAACGATACGCATTTTCTCTTTATTGAAATTTATGCATGATTAAAATGTTAATAAAGCCTTTTGCCTCACGTTTTTTTAAAGATTTTCAATTTTTTATCATTGATGGACAGACATTCTTTATGGCAGTATAAATGTATCCATACACATTGTTTGCCATAAACTTAAACTATGTTACGACGAAAAGTGCTCCTATAAGAAGTCTAATTGTATAAATAAATGCTTGAAATTTTGAAACTAAGGCGGATGCCACTTATTCATTATTATTGTTAATAGGCCTAAATTTTTTTTTTCTTTTTTTTTTCATCGTCGCCATGGAGCTGGTGTATCGGCTGATGGTAACAGCTTCTATCGCCCATGAACCCATGAGGTCTGCAATCGACCTTACGCCTCTCCAAATGGATTGCTAACTTTGAATTGAAAAGGGATTAAGAAAGAATCGATAAGAGGAATAAAGAAAAAGATTGGGAAATCCAAAAAAAAAAAACATCGAATTGATAACTTTTTTGAAGTCGTTTGATTATGTAAGTTTCAAAGAGGAATAAATAAACGTAATTCAAACCGAATTATCAAAAAACGAAAAATTAATAAAACATGCAAGCACTGCGCAATCCGCAATCCGGGCCATCCATCAAAATCAGTCCATCCAATCGAAGTCACTCGTTTTACACTCAAAAACTGCGCGTCACGAAAATTAGCCACCGCCCGGCCGAAATTGATTCGCGTCGTATTTTTTCGGAAGCATTAATCACAGTTCACTTAATTAATCACTGGGGGAGGGCTGTCGATACCAAGTTGACCTCGATCGACCCTTCATTTACAAGGGATTAGGGCCTCTCGCGTAGCGATATGAAAACGTGATCAGAATGTGTTTGTGTACCTACTCCTTCATTCTTCTGCTATCCTGGTACATTTCGGAAGAATTGAGCTTAATTGATGGGTGATTTAAATTCTATATCTTATTTATTTTCAACCGAGTTCAAAAAAGGAGGAGGCTATCAATTCGTCTGATGTTTTTGTGTTTATTATGTGATTGGTAACTTTTTAATGAGTGAATCGGTTTGTATTATTATTTTTTTTATTTGAAACTTGGTGCCTGCCATTTGATTTTATTTAAAATTGGTCTAGTTCTGACAATTTGAAGGATTAGTAGGTTATTGTTAAAAAAATACATTATTTATTTATAAGAATTGTATACCAAATAGATATTTTTTTAGTGTCTAAACATTATATGTTTATCGATTTGCCTCCAAGTCACAACAACGTATAACATAAAATTGTTTGGAATGTATGTTGTAGGTTCTATTTACAATGATGTATAAAACATACATTTCCAAAAAAACTGAAGATAAAACTTGTTAAGGTTTTAATAATCTAACTTATAAATAGGTTTTTTTTTCAAGAATCCAGTACATTCGTACATAATTCCTGGGCTAACACAGTCTAGAAACTACAACCACTGCCTTTTCGATCCATTCCTCACGTGAACCTCCCTAACTGTGTAGGGTAATTATAGTATTATTTTATTGAATTGGAAGATACTATAGTAGTTATTGATTTATATGACAGTTTTTTTTTAAACGATGTTATCGAGACCTTATGCCAATAATTCACGCTATTTCCTGATCCAAAAATGTGTCTGTTAGTTTCTGCAGTAGGCAACAGGCTAAACGTCTTATCGTTCGTTGTTTTGCGTTCGTGTTATTTTCACGTATTGATATCACTTCGCTGTACTCGATGTCCTTATGAAATCTTTTATCGATAAAATATTAACAACCACCAATGAAGTTATCGATATTTTCAGTTTCTTATCATATAATTAGCCTTGTTCTAGCAGATTAGTGGGGGATTGTCATCGGCACACGCTAATTTTAAATATAGGACGTTCAAACATATAACCTATGCTCTTATTATTATATTACTATTAGTCTATATATATATATATAGACAGATTCAACTATATACATACAAGTAATTAGAAATACTTATATTCTTTTTGAATTGATTCATTAAAACCTTAGATACATGCGTATCAATTACAGGCTCTATGTTTCAATGCAATAAGAAATAAGTGTTCATAAAAGCTTTTAAAATATTATCACACTAATATTATAAATGTGAAAGTTAGTCAAGTTAGTGTGTTTGGATGCTTGTGAGTCAGTCACGATGAAACTACTGAATGGATTTTGATGAAATTTGATATCCGGGAAGAGCCAGTATCTAGTATACAATAAAATTGCAGGAAAAACATGAAAAACACGTTAAATTAAAACTCACGTATAGTTTTGGTTAAATCATTTATAACAATGAGATGGAAATCACTTTATTTATAGTCCTGAGTAATCTCTGACGACACTGCGGAAATAGCCAATCTCAATCGTTATTTAAGCAGTTCTTTTGAATTGACTATTTGATATAGAAGAAATGATAATAAATATATTTTTCACTTATGTTATTGACGTTCTACTCCTCTATTGCTTTATATTATATGGATTTTTTTTAATTAAAATTATTTAAACATTACAGAACTTGAGAAATTTTTGAAAGAATAGAAAAAATTTCTCATTTATAAAGCATTTGAATGCTATAAAACTAAAAATTAAATAAAATTACAGAACTTTCTCAAATATGATAACTCAAACTCAGGGTGAGATCGAGTTTATAAATGAAATGATTATAAATATATTTTTCACTTATGTTATTGACGTTCTACTCCTCTATTGCTTTATATTATATGAATTTTTTTTTAATTAAAATTATTTAAACATTACAGAACTTTCTCAAATATGATAACTCAAACTCAGGGTGAGATCGAGTTTATATAAACATAAAATATACGCTTGTCAAAATCTTCAAATCGTTATGTTAATAAAACCTATAAAACTACAAATGAAATTAAACGCGATGTATTTTCTTATATTAAGAACAAATACTTCAAGGAGATTCCGTTTTGACAAAAGAAATGTAGGGTTCCTTAAGTATTATTTTCCTCACTTTCCTGGTTGCCTGGTAGAGATTTATTATAGTAACAAGACCGCCTACTCTCTTGTCTGGAAACGTACATTGTGTTTTTTTATTTCATGTTTTAGAGCACAATAGTGTAGTTTTATTTATCATATCTTGTATGTTACATTTATTTCTCTTATTACTTTAACAGGTATCATCTATTTTTGATCCCAATAATTTTCCTGGCCTATTTATTTATGTATCTCTAAGTTATGGCCCTATCATTAAGCTGGCCTTACATTTATTATAACAATACTAAAAACACGCTGTATAAGGCATTGCGAATATGATAGCATACAGCGTAGAAGGCAATGCCGGCGCGTAGTCATGGCATCAACTGGGAAGACTCTAGGCGTCACCGCCATAGTTATTGTGGGTTTGGGCCTGATAGCAGGTAAATGTCATTAATTATTATATTATTGTAAATGTAAATTTTATTATGGATTGTGTTTAAAGTTTAAAATTATGTATGTGTTCTAAATGTTTTCGCACCACACTCATTTATTTATAGAAAATTTTGATTTTGTTTCGAAATTAGAATTTGCCTTTATTAATATTTATATTCGGATAGTAAAAATGTGCAATAAATTGTGTTTTTATGAGTGCATACTAGATAAACAGTTAATAAAAATTACCATTGAAACGTATTAACGTATCATAGAATCTGACGTTTAATTTAAATAGTTTTTCAGATAATAATAACAGCAATTATGAAATAAAAGACTGTATCTTAGATAATAAACGAATTGTGTATCATAAAGTTTTATGAACTCGCGGTTTAATAACATTTGCTTTATTTACTTAATTTCATGAAATTTCGAGAACAAAATGGATTCGTTGTGTGTTGCATCGTTATATGGAACAAGCATCTATGTGAAAAATAAATCGCCAAGTGTGTTGCTAAGCGTAAAACTCGAAAACAGCTCGACCAATTGAGTTAATTTTGTAAACGTTTTTGTCAAGGCAAGGACGGATAAAACAAAGTACGAGTGAAGCCAAGAAATAGTTTTAGATAAAAATATACGTATGAACAGTGATTTATCTACATTGTAATTATTTTATACCTCATGAGTAGTAACTACAATCATACGTGACGTATGTTTGTATTTAGAACGTGCTTATGTCATAACGTTACCTGATTGTGTACCATTATAAAGAAATCCTGCTAAAGAAATAATAGGTTGCTATTAATTTACAAGTTTTAATCAGTACTTTATGAGCAGTTCTGGCGTCACATCAAATGGCGGACTTGCTTCTTTGCTTGCTCTAACTTAAATCTAAATAGTACATTAAGGCTATAATAGATTAGCAAGGGACAAAGGTATAGTCCTAATTTCAAAAGCCAAAGTTTTGTAACTTACACGGGCATTCATATGTGATATTCAATTTATCTTAACAACCATTGTTCAAGAAATTGAAAGACATCGGGTTGTTCAAAAACCAAATATTTCGACATGTGACGTCTGCCATTCTGAGACATAAACTTTGTAAACGTTATAGGAGACCTTTGTCCCTGCTGTAGGAAAATACGGGCTATTAATGGTTATGTGTCTTAAAAATGTTTTCGAATAAGATAGCTTCAGCGGTAGAAGTGATCAATAACCTTAAATATTACCTTCTCAGGTGGTATAACATGGGCGGTGTTAGCTACCACCAGGTCGGAGGCTCCACCGCCAGAAATCCTGCCGCTGGACTGGTGGCAACACTGTGTTCTGTACCAGATCTACCCAAGGTCCTTCAAGGATAGCGATGGAGATGGGATTGGGGATTTGAAAGGTACCTATTCATCATTCATTTCATTTATTTTTTAACCGAAATGAATAAATTTATAAATTTTCATTAATTATTATTATTATTTAATACAGTGTGTGAGTATTTACCTAACTGTAATAAACATCGTACTACAAAGTTATCCTTATTATCTAATTGAACCAGATATGAAAGACATACTAAGTTATTTATACTACAGTAGACGCTCGTTTTTGCCCGAACATCAATACTACCGTTTTATCCTAAGGGAAAATTTAATCAGGATAAAAGTATCCTATCAACCAAGTCAGCTCATATTCTATACAGAATTTCATCAAAATCCGTTAAGGAGTTTGAGCGCGGTTGACGGACAAACATCCAAACAAACAATATTCACAATTATAATATAAGTGAGAAGTGTGATAATGTGATTTTTGCGAAAAATTACTTGAAAATATATATTTGGTTAAAAAAATGTAAACGAATTATAACAACATATTATATTTTAATAGTTTACTATTACTAATATAGAGCATTTTACCCATGGTTTTGTTTTTTTCTAACTCAAATCTTAAAATGTCCTTTATATGACGATTATTATATACAACCAAGAACTGATTTCACCAGGTTTAAGTGTATAGTTAGGCATAATACCCCATATTAAAGCCTATTTTCGACCATAACCGTTCTATACGAGTTTATAATGACCCGCTTCCTGCCGGTCGCGAATAAAACAAATTATGTGTATTATTATATAAATCTTCACAATTTTACTAAATTTCCATATAGTTTTATAAGTGTGTATAGAATAGTTTGCTTTGAATATTATCTTGTTTGAAGGATTTTTATTTGGATGTGTTTTTTATCTGTTCTTAATTATCTAAAGCTAAATATTTTATTTGAGTCTCAGAAACTACTGGACTGATTTAAAAATTCTGTCTCTGTTGTGTACTACCCAATGCTAGGGCGGACCACTAGTTTAATGATATTGTTTTCCACATTTCATTTTAAATTATCATATAAACAATGAAACAATATAAGGTGATATCATTCGAAAACAAATGTCGTCATAAAGTTTATATGCGATATCATATCGTGAACATCGAAAATATTAATCATAAAAATCTCATCAAAAGCTAATCCCACCACGCTCTGTCTTTCATTAATCTTAACTTATTAATCATATTAAGAAAATATATGTATGACAGTTAATCTTATACTAGCTGTGACCCGCGGTTGAAACCGCGTAAGTTCGTATCCCGTAGGAATATCGGTATAAAAAGTGCCTATGTGTTATTTCAGTTGTCCAGCTAGCTACGAAGCAAAATAGTATTATTATTCACCAATAGATGTCAGGAAAAAAAAACACGAATAAAACACGAATATGACATTATTTCAGTTGTCCAGCTATCTACGAAGCAAAATAGTATTATTATTCACCAATAGATGTCAGGAAAAAAAAACACGAATAAAACACGAATATGACATTTTCTAAAAAAAATTCCTAGCTAGATCGATTTATCGCCCCCGAAACCCCCTGTATACTAAATTTCATGAAAATCGTTGGAGCCGATTCAGAGATTCCAATTATATATATATATATATATATATACAAGAATTGCTCGTTTAAAGGTATAATAAGATATAAAAATCAATTGCTGTTCGTTAGTCTCGCTAAAACTCAAGAACGGCTGAACGGATTTATCTCGTCTTAGTCTTCAAATATCCGTGTAGATCTAGGGAAGGTTTAAAAGGTGAGAACGATGAAGAAAAGATGTCAAAACAATATTCTATGGCGTTATAAAGTTCGCCGGGACAGCTAGTATTGGAATATAATAACTATCTCAAACCATTAACCATACAATCCTTAGGCATCATTAGCGAGCTGGAACATTTCGTGGATGCCGGCGTGGATGCTATATGGATGTCGCCGATATTCGAGTCACCCATGGTCGACTTCGGCTACGACATCAGTAACTTCTACAGGATTCACCACGAGTACGGGACTATGGAGGATTTTATGGAATTGCTGACTAGATCGCATGAATTGGGTAAGATTTAAGGTCTTTAAACTCACAAAAGTTGAAATGTTAATCGAATAATCAGTAAGAGTTGTTTTGAACGAAGGAAACATACATTTGATTCCACCAGAAATTACAATACATAAAAATAATGAAACCATAGTTAGGAACTCAAGACAATTTTTTTCATTAAAAGAAAAAATAAAGTCACGTCACCAATAACGGCCTTCAAATCAGTTCTTAACAGTGATTCACGTCTCCAATACAACTAGTCACAGTTACAATTCATTGCGCATTCACAAAACTACCGAAAATTAATCAAAGATGTAATATATAGATTAGTAACGGTAGGCCGTTTATCATTTAATAATTTCGCTAAACAAACGCAAACTGCTAAACAACAGATAACAATCGCGATTTAATACAAAACTTGATTGGAAACGGTGTAATAAATCACGAATTACGAAAGGTATCGTGATTTGCAGTGATTTTGCGACTAATCGAATAAACTGAGATAAAATAAGATAAATGGTATTCCATTTGTTGTATATTCTATGAACGATATATTTCAGCTATTGTTTATTCTATTTGAAATATTACATCGCCTAACGTGGTATTAGCTTTGGTATCTGCTATAAAACGAGACAATTGTTCAGAAACAAAAGGCGCGCCATTTATCCTGCATTTTCCTCCACATGCATTACATTAATGCAACAACTCGAAACATATGCTCATATTAATTTTTTTTTGTTTATATATGTTTGCGTGTATATAAAACCTCAAACAAAATTTAATAAATTCATGTTTACAGGTATCAAAGTGCTTTTGGACTTTGTTCCGAATCACGCCAGTAACGAATCCGAGTACTTTATCAAGTCTGAGGCCCGGGAGCCAGGGTATGAGGACTTCTTTATATGGGCTGATGGTTTAGAGGACCCAAATAATCCTAACAACACACTGCCACCATCCAACTGGGTACGAGAGATACTTTTAATAACTGATAGTGTGAATCTGACTCTAAAACTTAGATCTAATTCATTATTTTTATTCACTTTTTGTGTTTTTTTTTTATTATTAAGTAATTTACAATCATATTATTTACGTACCAAATATTATGTGCTTGAACTCTAAAGAATATCACTTTATTCCGAGCTACAAATTGTAATGAATTCAAAAAACTTTAAAATCGATAATAATAATGTTTCTTCATATTTTATTTCTGAGCAGAATCAAATGACTAAAACTATAGATAATGATAATCAAGTCGATTTCCGCCGTCTGTGTGCTTAGATATTTAAAATTAATCAACAGATTTTGATGGATATTTCTTAAAAGAAAGATTGATTTAAGAGGAAGGTTTAAATGTATATCATGTATTATTGCACGAGCACGAAGCCGGGACGGGTGGCTAGTCATAATCTGAATTCGAATGTTTTGAGCATCTTAAAATGGAACGCACGTAACCAGGTGAGCCAGTTCGGCGGCTCAGCGTGGGAGTGGAGCACAAAACGGCAGCAGTACTACTTGCACCAATTCGCGATCCAACAAGCGGATTTCAACTTCCGCAACCAGGCGGTCCGGGATGAAATGTTTAATATCATGAAGTACTGGCTCGATAGAGGGGCCGATGGCTTCAGAGTGGACGCCCTCCCGTACCTCATTGAGGCTGACCCAGCGGACCACGGCGGGAGGTACCCCGATGATCCTCTCAGCGGGAGGGTGGAGTTCGAACCGCATCAGCTCGGGTACACCATCCCGCTGTACACGAAGGATCTGATAGAACTGTACGACGTCGTGTACGAGTGGAGGGAGTTCGTGGATAAGTACTTGGAGGAGAATGGGGGGGATACGCGGTGAGTGGAGTTCATTTGTTAGAATTTGGGAGATTTATGGTGCAATTACACTTGAATATAAGAATAGGTGATCTTCTGTTTGTTGAAGTGAAACTTCTTTAGAATCGTTGTGATTTCAAACCTGATGCAACGGAAAAAACGACAGGTAAGAGACACAAATACAAAAATGTGTGAAATGAAGCCGGAAAAGAAGGAGACAGAAATATACATACTATTTTGTATTTTATATATATTCATCTCATTCTTTTGTACTACTGAAGTTTCACTTCTATCGTGTGTTAATCGCACACACACCTTTTTTTCAAATGTTATTTATAGTTGTTATTTGTTGTATTATGGTAAGTCTAATGATAGTATTAATAGATAATCACTTCTTTATCACTAACTTACTGCATATTTTTATTACGGCTCTTGCCTGCTTTTCTTGGTAACGATTTAAAATAGATGAGTGGGTAGCGCTGATAGTATTTATGTTAATTTAAATTTCGCTTTCAAGTAGTTTAGAAGTTGGTTCCACTTTGTTTTATGTCATAACGGGCAGCTGAGCTGATGGTTCGCCTTATATTAAGCGATCACCACCGCCCATGAGCATTCGCGGATGCGCTGCCCGCATTTAAGGGGTAAGGGATAAGGAACGGATTGACACCTGGAAAGAAAAATGTGAGGGAAAGGAAACGGTCCTTAGGCTCCCACGCTCGCCGTACGAAACACAGCAGCGTGCTACTTTTTAGATAATTCGTGCCGAAGCGTGCTCGACTCCCATATAATTAAAAATGTTTAGTAATTTATTTTAACTGTATATATAATAATTATTATTCAAGTAGAGTTATTGTTCAAGTGTGCTGTTCTCGGAGGGCTACGCTAATGTGACGATGACGATGCTGTACTATGGGACGGGGGATGTGGGGGGTGCGAGGGGGGTGCGGGGGGCGCACTTCCCCTTCAACTTCGACTTCATCACGGATCTGTCGGCGCGCTCGGGCGCTCGGGACTTCGCCTACGTGGTGCTGCGCTGGCTCACCTACATGCCGCACGGAGCCACGCCCAATTGGGTGGTGAGTTAGAATCGGGAGTGCTGGTCGAATCATCCGTCGGCCATTTTGTGTCATTCTATGAGAGATATTCTCATAGAATGACACAAAATGGCGTTCATTCTTTTCTCTTTCGATTTTGGGTTTGATAGCCAAATACTAAAATGGGACCCTATTACTAATTGATTTGGTTATCTGTCTGTTTGTCTGTTTGTCAGCAGTCACGAACCGTGATAGTTAGACAGTTACATTTTCAGATATAATGCAAGGTAAATTGGATGGGCGATCAATTTTTTTGCAATTACTCTTTAGCTTTGTACGGAACCCGTCGCGAATCGTGTCTTGTCGTGAGTCGGAATAGTACCTACTTGACTATTTTTTTTTAATATTCATCAGCTAATCGAAGCACGTGATTTCATCCTAGATCTAAGAAACTTTTTCGTTTTCTTAAGGAGTGAATGTCTCGTAAAATTCTTATATTTGTAATTATCTATCACTAAGACCAAGAGTCTAATACGAATAGTGTCTAGTGTCTAGGTCAATAATACATTTAGAAATTAAAGACTTTACAAGAGATTATTTATTATTTACCCGTAGCATCCAACAAAAACGTCTATATTTTTAGAGGTGGATCAATAAAATCCCATAGCCCATGAGAATATTTCCAAACTTCCAGTTCGGAAACCACGACAACAACCGCATGCCGACTCGCTTCCGCGAGCGCATGGTGGACGGGCTCAACTCGCTGAGCATGTTGCTGCCCGGGGTCACCGTCACCTACCAGGGCGAGGAAATTGGTAATTTACGTGTCTAGCAGATGCTGATGAAGCTAATTTTAACATTTGATGTGATTTTTCACACGTTTTTAACCGAATTCAAAAAAGGTGGAGGTGCCCAATTCGACTGTTTTTTTTTTTTGTATTTTTTATGTCATGATTTTTACTGGGTGGACCAGTTTAGCGCCTGGCGTATGCTCACTTTGATAGTTCTGACAAATTTGAGTCGGTGTTGTATTTTTATAAAAATTATCGTTTTAGCTGACAGATATAGGTAAGCAGAACATATCCATCAAACTGTAGTAACTGTACCAACTGTACTACAGGTTGCCTGAAATAAAATAAATAAAAAAAAAGAGAAAAACAGTGGGAACTCTTCTAGTCTCCTCTTCTAGTTACGCCCCTGCAGAGTATATTGTATATCCCTACGGAGACCATTTCCCACAAATCCAGGTATGAAAGACGGCTACGTGAGCTGGGAGGACACTGTGGACGTGGAAGCCTGCAACAGAGGCGACGAGAACACCTACCACCTGTATTCCAGAGACCCGGCCAGAACACCGTTCCACTGGAACAGCTCCACCAACGCCGGCTTCAGTTCCGCGAACAGAACTTGGCTGCCGGTCGCTGATGATTATCAGGAACTGAATCTGGCGTTGCAGAAGGAGGCTGAGAGGAGTCATTATAAGGTTCGTGTTAGTTAATTTGGTTTTGGGTCAGGTTATGGGAAAAATAAAGGAGCTTTTTAATGTATTGTTAGGAATTATGGGTAGGCATAAATTTCCATGTATTTTGGAATTTCTGTATGGAAATGGGTTTTTGGATTAAAAAAAAAATTAAGAAATAACGGCTACGGCTTATTTTGATTAATTTTACAAATATATGAAATGCACGCAAAATAAATTCATTTCCCTTTGAAAAGATTTTTTTTTATTAAAGCATCACAAGCATTGTTCTTCTGTTGTTTGAACCTTTTGGCCAGGCCACTCTTCCCAGCATATGCGATATATAATATGCTTAGGAAAAATGTTGTTCCAGATATATACAAATAAACTTCCAATGACCTAAATCGTTTTACTTTAAGGTGTATCAGGCCTTAACCGCTTTGAAGAAAAGGCAGAAATCTCTCTCCCACGGCGAATACTCCATCCGAGCACTTTCAGATAGCACTTTATGCCTAGTGCGCTATCTGAGGACCTACGACACTATAGTGCTACTGTTTAATGTAGCAGATAATTCTGATACTGTGGATTTGAGCAGAGTAGCACAACTTAAACTACCGGCTACTGTTTATGTTTCCAGTGTTCATTCTTCGAGGAGAGAAGGGTAAGGGGCTTTACAAAAATATTATTTTCTGTAACATTTGCTTTTAAAAGTTTTAAATGATAAAAACATATTTATTTTATAATAATAAACGAGATAACTGTACCTTTGCTACTTGCATTGGTGCCAGAAATTAACAGAAATTGTTGTATCACGAGATTTTGACTATATGTATTTAATTTAAAAATGGTTAATATGTGAGATTGACTTTAATTTTTACTCTTATAGCATTAAAGTCGACGTGTCGAAGTTTACGATTGGCAAAAAGACGCGGATTCGAATCTCGCCTCGTGATCAAATTTTTTCTATTCTTTAAAATTTCTCAAGTCAATCTGAGTGATTTTTGTAAATTTTTGGACTAAAACGATATAAATATTATAATAACGGTTTAGCTAAGGATAGAGGAACTATATTAACAAGTTACATCTACAAAAAAAAACATTTCTTGAATAAAGCTAGCTTTCTTTCTTGTTGTATCAATTCCTTTACTTGCCCTTTTTATTCCAGAGACACGATAAATGGGGAAAATATTACTCTATCTGCAGGAGAGGCCATTGTTCTGAGATCGGAGCCAGTCTCATAAATGTTATTACAATTAAGTTGTATATACCTGTACATAGTTAAATTAATTGAATTAAAATATTTTTACTAATATTCTCTTAAGCATCTCTTATTTCAGAAGAACAATAAATGCCCGTAAGTCTTAATATGGACAATATCCTTATTTGTATCCTTCCATTTCCTTTCCTATATTACTTAAATTTAATGTTTCTTGTACAACTTAATCTTTCTATACAAATATATGGTCTATATGGACTTCCATACAGTGATGCAATCTCGCTAGGAATTTAGGAATTTAGATTTAGGATTTTTATTCATGGCTTTATTCTTGACATCCTACTAATATTATAAATGCGAACGTTTGTGAGTATGTGTATGTTTGTTTCTCTTTCAGGCAAAAGCTACTGAACCGCTACTGAACCGATTGCAATCAAATTTGGTACGTAGATAGCTGGACAACTGAAATAACACATAGATAACTTTTTATCCCGATAACCTACGTACAGACTTACGCGAGTAAAACCGCAGGACGCAGCTAGTAAACTAATACTCGAACCTAAAAATAATCTACTACAATACTTTCTACAAACAGTCCTATTTAAAGAAATATGCAAAAAAATATTTAAAAGCATAATAAAAAAAATAGAAACAAGTCACTCCACAAATACATACATAGATTACTACAAACAAATGTAAATAAGTTATTTCAAACTTGCATTCTGCTATATTTAATGGAATGGTCTAGAATCTACATCCAGATGCCTTTGATATCACCATCAAATAACATTAGATGAATGGCTATCTCTGTATCGACATTCACTCTGACCGAATTACATTAGGAAAATTGCGTTATCCGAACTAAGAGCATCTGCTACGTAAGCTGCATCAACATATTCTACTTTAGTTTTAATACAATTAACGAATCGAAGATTTTAATGAGAATCAGTGGAACAGGGAGACAGTCTCCCCGTGACCACACTCGCTGTAAAAGTGTTCGAAACGTCGCGTTAATAATATAATGAATAAATCGCGTTTAAAATCCGTTAAAAAGTTTTTAATTTCTAAAAGATATTTTATCGCTTCATTGATCAACTAATTTTGTAATTTACCCTTTTTTGCGAAAGTTATTTACATCTGATCATTTGAACGTACACGGATTGATTTTGGTCTAACTGCATGGTATAAAACAAAGTCGTTTTTCGCCGTCTGTTTGTCTGTATGCTTAGATATTTGAAATACAACAGATTTTGATGATTTTTTATAGATAGAGTGATTCAAGCGCGAGGTTTATATGTATAATAACGTAGATAAAGGGTGAGGGAAAGGGCTTTTATTCCGAATTTGAAGCCTGCGAAGCCGCGTGCAAAATCTAGTAAAAACATAAAGGAACCTACGAAAGAGACGTAAATTTTAAGTAAATAAAAATAGCCAATAGAAATATCAAAGGCTCGATATCGATTTGTTTTTACGAGCCAAATAGAGACTGGCATTACCTAATTAATATAGTTCTGTTAATAATATAATAGTTCTAAGAAGGCCACAGGGAGTCGTCCTGATTTGGAGCTGCCTGGTCCAGCGTGTACTCTAGAGATTTGAAGTTAGGTTGATGGAAAGTTACTTCTGATTATAACGTTTATTTACGATAATAATGATTATAATGATGCTGTAATAAAGCTGTGTAAGTTGTTAAGACGATCATAGGATAAGTCTCATTTTTATGTTTATGTAATAAAGTTTACGCCACCGCCTAAAATTCTCCAAAGAACTAGGGTCTATATTATATATCAACGTGTGTTGTCGACTTTCTGATATAACGATAATGCTATAATAAAAACTGAGAAAATTTTGTGTACTACACTTTGATATAATTGAATTAATACGGTATATAATTATTTATCTCAAAGTTTGGTAGTAATAATACCACAAGTATCTTTTTTCGGTTTTTGTGAATTTTGTTTCCGTAAAACTCATTAAATTAGGTTATTCATTTCTACATTTAATTAGGTTATAATGTTTCTTTATGGTACACAAAAAAAATTAACAATATTACGTGACGTGGTATGACTTAAATACAAAATATATTAAATGAATATTTGTAGGTTATTTGTATCTGTAAAAGTTGTTATAATTCCTGAATTCTTTTTGTATACGCAAATAGTATAGTGATAATTAAGTCAGATAAAGATTAACATTATAAATTGCAAAATCTGTTCTGTCATATAAAAATGAAAGTAAACCTTTTTGGTAGATAAATTAATGCTATCGACAAAATCTATTCGTAAAATATAAGGATATTTAAGGCTATATAGGTACCTTCAGATTTTTCTGATAGTGCTAATTTAGAAATGTGGCAACACTGCAGCGACGTTGCCAGCATTCTGGGCACCATGCCCAGCTCACTATCACACGCAATATTCAATTTTATACCCTACATTTATTACTGTATTTTATAAAAATATTTTCCGCAATTTTGTCCAGTATATGCCATAATTTAATTTTTGACTACTTTATAAGTAGAATTTAGTTTAAGTTGAACCAGTTTTACAATTATTGAGACTGTTTTTTATGTAAATATAATATAAATTAACGACGTAAAGTCAGTCCAATATAACCAACTCACCTTCAATTGAAAACGCATACTCTTACCTAAATTATATATGATCTCTCTTATCCATTCAGAATCCTTTTAAATGCATTGACAATAACACTTATTTACTTCAAGCTTTCCTCTCAGACTACAAGCTTCTCAATAAAGTCAATGATAAATTCTGCACAGAATATCTTAAAAAAAGAATATCTTACTCACGGTAAATTGTTTCTCGGCGCTATCGGAATGTTGAACGCCTTCCACTCAGCTATCTGCTGATAATCTATAACTTTATTGCATTTGACCAGATCGTTCCAATTATCACTAATACAGGACAATAAATGATTACTATTTATTGCTCAATATATAAAATGATAGATTATCAACACACAGAAACAGTCAAAATGCGCACTTTGAAAGTGTTAGGTATTATTCTCGGTTGTATAATTGTCGTGGGAGTAGTAGTAGGGAGTTTAACATGGGGCATTTTGGCGAACAGAGGTCCAGAGCCTCCGGAATTGAAGGAATTAGATTGGTGGGAACATACTATTATTTACCAGATATACCCTAGGTCCTTTAAGGACAGCGATGGCGATGGTATTGGTGACTTGAAAGGTACTTTATATATTTTTTTTAACACGGTTACGATCATTTGCTAACATAAGAAGTCACATGGATGAAGTTTTTATACTCGAATATTATCAACAAGGGCCCAGCACTTTAAAAGATTGATATATTGTAAGAAAATAAGTCATGTATAAAGAGGAACAAAATGTAAAAATCTTTATATTATTGTGATTGTAAAGTTTTAAGATGATATGAAAATATTTCATTCAACATTTTATGTTTCTGCTGGACAGGACCATGCCAAATCAAAATAGGAACCTGATATTGATATTGTCTAAACAATATGAAATTTTTGTCTCTATGTTAAAGGTATTATAAGTGAGCTTCATCATTTCGTTGATGCTGGTGTGGGCGCTATATGGATGTCACCTATCTTCGTCTCTCCTATGGTCGACTTCGGCTACGATATCAGTGACTTCTACAATATACATGACGAGTACGGAACCATGGATGATTTCGAGGAGTTGGTTGACAAAGCTCATAATTTAGGTAAGAAATAGGTCTACTCACACATCCTCTATTTATTTAGAGTACTAGTATCCAGCTTAAACACAGATGACACCGTTATAAATGAGGAAATACGCATGAAACGAAACCTTACATAATTACCTATTTTTTAGGACATTGGATATTTTTATTGGAAGAAGAATTTGCTAGAGGTTTGTACTTTAAATAAGGTTGCAAATTTGAAACTTCTTGTTCTCAACAGGTATCCGAGTATTATTAGACTACGTTCCCAACCACGCCAGTAACGAATCGCAATATTTTATACGTTCTCAAGCGAGAGAGCCCGGATACGAAAATTATTTTGTTTGGGCGGACCCCGTCATGGTCAACGGTACTCGAACTGTTCCTTCCAATTGGGTAATACTACTGATACAAAACGAATATGAAATATTAACGCTATTTAACCTCAATTTCTTTTAATTAAGGAATAACAATTTATTGTTACTTAAATAGCGTTCGAGTCGGTTCGTTGTTTACTTTTCCTTTTTCAATGGATAGACTAATTATATAAAACACGTCTTTATAATTTAGATCAGTCAATTTGGCGGTACAGTGTGGGAATGGGACGAAATCAGACAACAGTACTATTTGCACCAGTTTGCGAAAGAACAAATAGATTTCAACTTTAGAGAACCAGCAGTAAGGCAAGAAATGCTAAATATAATGCAGTTTTGGTTCGAGAAAGGTGTAGATGGCTTTAGACTGGACGCCATTCCGCATCTCTTTGAAGCTAATCCTGACGACTATGGAGGTGTCTACCCAGACGAACCGTTGAGTGGAAATATGTTCTTGAATCCTAACCAACCTGGGTACACCACACAGGAATATGTAAGAGACCTAATAGAGCTTTACGATGTTGTGTACGAATGGAGGGATTTTGCTGACAAATGGAAACAAGATAACAACGCAGATACCAAGTGAGTATTTTTGATTATCGTATCTATTTTTATAAACCTTATATCCAGTTTTGCAACACTTATCAGTAGAAGTGGATTATTAAGTCAAACATGGGATGTTTCGAAATTCCATTTAAAAGCAATTTCGTACCGTTATCAAAGCCAAACATTAACATTACAATTACAGAATATTATTAGCGGAGGCGTACGCAAATATATCAATGACGATGTTGTATTACGGAGACGAGCAGGGCAGGCTCGGAGCGCATTTCCCCTTTAATTTCGATTTCATCACAAGTCTCTCCAGTCAATCTACCGCTCGAGACTTCGTTTATGTAATCAAACGCTGGCTCACTTATATGCCTCAGGGAGAAGTTGCTAATTGGGTCGTAAGTACCATACTCATATCTTTCATGAAAATACTGAAATATATGCGCCATTTCTGCTTTCATTTGAAGCTGACATTATTACACTTTGTTTCTGCGGCGTTCGCATCTAGATTTAATGCACCTATTTATGTTTGCCCAAAGTAGCCTGCCCATTTCGTATTCACTGGATTATTAATACAATCTAATACTTATGATTTTCATCTACAACAATACTCCACATCAGAAGATCATTAATAAATATTGGCATCAATTACAATATCTCTAAATTATATGGCAATACCATATTATTTTGATCTAATATTTTAGTTCGGCAATCACGACCAGAAAAGAATGCCTTCAAGATTCCGAACTGATATGGTCGATGGTCTCAATGCTTTAAACATGATGCTTCCTGGTGTCGCGATCACGTACCAAGGAGAGGAAATCGGCATGAGAGATGGATTCGTCAGCTGGAATGATACCGTGGACGTACAAGCAATAAATCAGGGCAATGAGGACAACTATTTGGAGTTTTCTAGAGATCCAGCAAGAACGCCATACCATTGGGATGGCTCAGCAAATGCTGGGTTCACCACTGGACCCAAAACCTGGTTGCCAGTTGCAGCCGATTATCGAGAAATTAACTTGCAAGCTCAAAAGGCTGCATCGAGGAGCCATTACAAGGTTATTTAACATTTCAAAATCGAACACATTAAATGTTTCATATCTTTTGCCTTCATTTCCTAATTTTTTTTTAATTATACTTTCCATATCGTTAAACAAATTTATATCGTTAGTCAGAGAGCATTAAAAATATTCAACTGGAAATTTGATTCTATATGAATATCGATAAAAAACTACAAACCTCAAATTTGTAAACAGACTAATTTCTTGCCATTTGAAAAAAAGAGCAATATGATTAAATTATTTTTAGGTCTATATAATCTATATTTAACTTAATAACTTAACTAGACCCTATTTAGCCCTAGAATCAACATCACTTATACTTAAAAACTTAGCAGAACTCTTATTACATATAACTTAACCAACATTCACAGGTCTACCAATCCCTAACGTCATTGCGGAGAGAACCAGCTCTGTCTCACGGCAGTTACTTCATCCAAGCCTTGAGCGAAAACACCCTGATTCTGGTCAGATATCTGGTCACACACGACACGTATGCCCTGATATTTAACGTAGGCACTTCCAGGGAAACCGTGGATGTGTCTAATGTCCCATACTTAAGAGAACCTCTCACTGTCCACGTGTCTAGTGTCCATTCAAATCGTGTTAACGGGTAAGACTTAAAAATTTCATGTATACCATACATTTGTTGGGAAAGTGATATTTATACTGCTGCAAGCTGTCTTTAATCGTAATAGACACAAGTTTTTGTTTGTATTTTCTTGGTTTAAGGAACGTTCTAGAAGTAGATATTGTTGTAGATGGAGGTTGATTAGGTCTTCTACTTAGTTCCAATATTTTAAACCAAATCTTTAAAACATGTCTTTACACCCTAGCATCTTTAAAAAAGTATTTAGCTTTTTTCTAAAAAGTGAACCGTTTACCATATCTAACGTAATTAAGAACAAGATTTTATTTATATTTAGATGCTTTCATACTCAGTTACTGAGTTAACAGCCGTTAATGATATAACCGAGACTGTGAGAGTTCTTCTTCATATAAAAATATAAAAATAGCCCTCCGACGCTTAATTTTTTAAAATATAACCGTGGAAAAAATAATTAAATTTCAAAATGTTCAAAGTTTTACGTAACTAGCTCGCGTGGAGCTCAAAATTATTAAACTTTTTTCCGGCCAAACTCAAATTTATTTTTTTATTCCTTTTTAATGAAACTTTTGGTTGGCTCCTGTCTATTTCATATTTATTACTATAATACAAAGTTCATAGCCATATTTAAAAGAAAATTAACCTTATGCCCTTTTTTTAAAGGCTAATTTCTACAAGTCTCCAAAGGGGCAATTAAAATATTTCTAACAAAGACATATTTACGTATATTACTTACAATACGGGATCTTGTTCCATAATCCAGTCATAACTCTAAACTAGAAGCAATTAAAACAGGACCATATGCTTCTGTCATAAAGAAAACGTGAAATGTTCAAGATCCGTTGTAAATTGCGATGTTTTTCAACTTGGTCTATTTGTACAAATTCTGTTTTTGATTTATGATTCTTAACAAATTGATGTGCTGATTGTCTATGACAAGTAACTTAGATTATTATTATTTATTTTTATTAATGCTTTATTCCTATTGGACGAACCGTGATGTTTATATGACCTATAGCGTTTTAACTTGACCAGTAGTTCCTGTAATAAGGGGTTTCAAGCAATCAAACAAACATTTCAGCTTACTAGATGCTCGTCCCGGCTTCACCCGGATATCAAAATTCCTGTTTTATCCGCATAAGTGAGCATTTAATCGGGATAAAAAGTATCCTATCACCCAAGTTTCATCAAAATCCGTTCCGTACTTCCGCGAAATTGACGGACAAACACCCATGATACATAGTGTGACTATCCGTGCATTTTCGTTCTGAATGCTTAAATATGAAATAAATAAAATATAAAGTATATTCAGGTCCAGAGATTACGCCAACACTACGTGATAAACTCAAAAACCTCTTGTATAGTAATATTATGTTATCTGTACCTCTTTATAAAACTAGCATAGATAATATAGATATATGAACATCAAGTACAGATTAAATGTATATATTTCTATTACTTTGTTACAGGGACAGAATTCCTTTCGGTGAAGTGTCGTTACAGGCTGGGGAAGCCTTAATATTACGTGCAGCGCCGGTTTAATGTAAATAAAATATTAAGAAATGTAAATATAAGGGATTATAACTGTTTATATTTTATTTATCGTAATTTCTACTTTATAAACTCCCGTTTAGTGAATTGTATAATAAATATTTTAAACTAAAACAGAACCATCATCCAATCGTTAGGACTAGATCATATTTGAATGGGACTATAAAGAAGGCCCCAGCTTTTACATAAAAAAGAATCTTCAAAATCGGTACACCCAGTCCAAAGTTCTGAGGTAACAAAGCCTCAAAATACTGTTTAATCGATAACCTATACCTACTACTAACTCCTTTTTATAAGTCGGTTGATATTAACATAGAATTTTAATACGTTTCTGGTTTGTTATATTTTTTAACGATAATATAGTACTAATTATCCTATATACGATTATAACAAAAATAGAAAAAAAAATATACCAAAAGATTAAACATCACTCAAAAAGAAAAAAATTATTAATAATATCAATAAATTCAAGTAGAAACTTCATATTAAATGTTTATTTAAAAGTCGAACAATCTTTTACATGTAAAATGTACGTGTGAAATTTAAAAATTTAATTTCTTTTTATGTTTACAGTGTTCTAAACAAAATAATTATCAGCCTCCTGTGGATTGTGAAAACTGTTTCCCAGTAGTTAGACAGTCTAGTTACAATAATGCATCTTGTGGAATAACCAGTATTATGGCAATGATACGTCAATTTTCATGAAATTGCCGTCACAGCCCATGTATCCGCTCGCTAGTGATGTGCTTTGTGATGATACATGCCTACATACATGCATTCGAATAACCACACATATGTCTAGTTGTGCCCCGCGGTTTAACTCACATAGTACTTAATGTTGTTCAATAAATAAGCTATCTAACACTGAAAGAATTTTTCAATTCGGTCCAGTAGTTCCTGAGATTAGTGCGGACGACCAAACGAACACACTCTTCAGCTTTATAATATCACTACATAGTATAAAACGAAGTCGTTTTATCTGTCCTATGTTCCTATGTATGTTTAAATCTTTAAAACTGCGCTACGGATTTTGGCGGGGTTATTTTTAATAGAGAGATTGATTCAAGAGGCTTATATGTATAATGACATCTATTAAACTAATTAAACGTGTGTGAGGCCGCGGGCAAACGCTAGATAATTTGTATTTAAAGAATTTTGAATGGTTCCGCTCCTCTTCGCCTATGGTACATTTTATAGCAACAGGGATCAGAGTGAAAGAATTGTTGGAATCGGTCCGTATTCCCGGTATTAAAGCGATCAACAAATCAAACTCGACTCAGCTTTATATTACAAGTATAGCCCGGACTTATGGGGTTTGCGTATTCGCATAGCTGTATTTATAATAATAAAACTCGCGCAAACTACCAACGAATAATCCATTCGTATTAACTACATTTCAATCAAGATATTCGCTTACCGAGATATCAGTTGAACGAAATAAAACGGTTCAATCTGTACTTAAAATAGCGTTCACCGAAGACAGTTTAACTTGCGAATAAATAATCTAAATCAGTTGAACTGCAATTATGCTGCATTGCGGATAATGTCTTACAGGCGAAGTGAATTTATTATCAGACGAGCTGGAGCGCATTCTTACTCCATTGTAACATTATTTCTAACTAGCGTGTCGCCCCGTCTCTGCTTGGATTAACTTGAGATAATAATGGAAACACCCTAGCTCAAGCAATTACTCAGAATATGAAACTTTACAATAATATAGCTTACATATGAGTGAGACATGAGCTATATAAATTCTTGGTATTTCCCGTGGATTCTAAAGCGGGTGAAACCGCATGGCGCAGCTAGTAATAGAAATAAACTCAATTGTCTCACTTCCCCTTATCCTTTCTACTAATATTATAAATGCGAAAGTTTGTAAGGATGTGTGTGCGTTTGTTGCTCTTTCACGCAAAAACTACTGAACCGATTGCAATAAAATTTGGTACGCAGATAGCTGGACAACTGGGATTACATAAAGGCTCCTTTATATCCCGATATTCCTACGGGATACGGACTTACGCTGGTGAAACAGCTAGTACAGAATATATGTCAGATAATTATTTGATCGTGGCGATTCAAATCAGGGTATTAGAAAACTCATGAAATTATTATATTGTCACCGATCCTTGATAAGTGTACAGAGTAAGAACTAAATATGATCGTTTTAGTACCATAGAAATTGTATTAAAGGAGTGTTTATAATAAAAAAAAATTGCTTTCCTATTATTTTATAAAACACAAAGCATATTTAAACATGATGATATGATGGATACATCACTACTACAAACCTACGTATGGAAGCAATTACAGCATTAATCTCGGAAAATGTGGTTAAGAGCGATCGTGTTCGTTGTAGCGGCGAAGTGTGTGTCGGCCGCGTGGTGGAGCAACGCGGTTTACTATTGGATGATCGTGGATTCTTTTAAAGATTTCGATGGTGATGGTTTGGGTGATTTGCAGGGTAAGAATGTAGTGACAAGGAAAAAGATGAGAAATTTTGAAAGAATAGAAAAAATTTGATCACGAGGCGAGATTCGAACCCGCCTCGTGGTCTAATTTTTTGTATTCTTTGAAAATTTCTCATTTATAAAGCATTTCAATGCTATAAAACTAAAAATTAAAAGAAAAAAGCTAATAAAATTTGTGTCATCTTATTGATATAACATATGAAAACAAGATTATTTGTGTGTTTCAGTTCAATTGAATTTGATATATAAATGCAAATAGAACTTCAGCGAATCGTGTTTCATAAAAACCGTATTTAATAAGAAGAAAACGAGTTCTTTTAATTAGCTTATATTAGAACTCAAAGCATTTATTTGGGCTCTGTGGTCGATTGCTATTTACGGATAAATACATTAACTGCAATGTTTGAATGTGTGTACAAGTTATACTTAATCATTTTTAGATTAACTTCTATTATTGTTCAATACTTTTAATTATATTATGGCTAATTATAGAATATATATAAAATAAATCCTATTTCCCTTGGTCACGCTATCACGAGTGAACGGCTGGACCGATTTCAAAAATTCTTTCACCATTAGAAAGCAGCAATTATGCTGAATGATATAGGCTTTATCACGGGTGAAACCGGGGCGAATGGCTAGTTTGAAATAATTTTTCCCAAGGGAGCATTTAATCAGAATAAAAAGTATCCTATCCTCCAAGTCAGCTCATACCCTCTCTGTATACCAAACTTCATCAAAATCCGTTAAGTAGTTTCAGCGTGATTAACGGACTATTATGCAAACAGACAAACTTTCACATTTATAATATTAGTGTGATATATTATGTACTAGGCGTCATCAAGCAACTCAGCTACGTTAAAGCACTAGGCGCAGATGCAGTGATCCTGTCTCCAATACAAGCCAAGAGCCCCGACTGCGCGCGCCCGGGCACGCTTGTCTTTGCTTCGATTGACAATCGTTATGGTACAATGGATACGTTTAATAAGCTGATGGAAAAATCTAAAAAGCTGGGTAAAGTAAATATGTAATGTGTATAGTAATAATTCATGGGCGGTGGTAGCGCTTACTATCAGGCGACCCACCAGCTCCATTGCCGACTGTGACATTAAAAAAAAAAAAAAAAAAATATTATAAAATAATTATTGAATGGATAATGTACGAAACATCGTAAAAGTTACCTATTACTACGTAATCTGTGTATAATTGAAGGCTTAATACATGTTATCCTCTGTTTGTCTACAGACATATTATATCGAAGCTTTCATAGGAAAATTATAATAGTTCCATCAGAATGCATTGATACTGATGGGTATTTTCTACATAAAACGTCACCGACGTCCCAGGGACGCGAGTACCACTCCAAAATCTACAAAGAACCAAATGACAAAATTTCCTGTCCATAAAAAATCAATCAGTTGAAAACCCATGAGTAATAAAACCAAAAAAACATCAGTCGAATTGAAAACCTCCTTCATTTTGGAAACGTCGGTTAAAATACTTCTAACATCTAAGCAACGATACTCTCTCTTGAATAATTATAGAGTTCCTTTTCACTTACACTTGAAGTTATAAGATATTATTCATTAACGGAATTTAATTTTGAATAGCCATTACCTTGAGGCTGTTATTTAGGTAGCTACGACGGCCGTTTAATAAACTCCGAATGGAATATTATTTAATGTTGCCAAGCAAACACATTGTTTTCGAAATTTGCTTGTTACGTACCAAACAATTGCTTGCTAAGAATTAATTATAAGGAATGGATATAACAGATCTCAAAGTGGTAATGAGTTTGGATGTACAGCGGGTTAGTGCAGCATCAGAATGGTTTAACCACAGTGCTAGTAGACGGCCAGGGTATGAAGATTGGGTTGTGTGGCGAGATGGACCTCAAGACGACCCCCCTGTGGTAATTTTGTGACAAAATTATTTTAAGCGAGGCATAAAATCACCATTTAACACGACTAAAGCCATAATGATTACGTTGCTTAGTTTAAAGTCATTATAATTGATCAAATTTACTTTTCGGTGTCAAACAACTTAATAAAACGAAATAATTAATATAATATCTATAACTTATAACGGTGGTTTTTATAACCATGATTTATGAACATTGAACTTCTACCTTATAAATCTTTCAATTTATTGGTATATATATGGTTTTGTGACCAATAATTAATTAAACAGTTTCGATGACTATTATTTTTTTTAGTTAGATGAAGGTATAGACAGCTGGACATGGAACAATGAACGAAATGGATTCTGGGCTTCAAAAAATAACGAGACCCTTTTAAACCTCTGTTCTGAAGGTCTCCTTGAGGCCTTAAAAGCTGCCCAATGTTTCTGGCTTCAACGGGGAGTTGCAGGGATCAGTCTGACTCCAGATTATTATTTGAATTATGAATGTGGAATCCAATTTATAAAGAAAATGGCAGCATCCGCCGGAAGTTGTGCCAGAGCAGCGAATGCGGACAACCCGTAAGTTATTACCAGATACTTAAATCACATTGTTGATCCCATATTTATATTGTACTATTTTACGCTTTCACTCTTACGTTGTGATTTATGGGATTGGATGAAGAAGTAATTAATACAATTCTATAATGTATATAAGAAAAAATAAATAACGAAATATCAAAATATTGTATTGTATTGTAGGGTGGACTAATAATTCCACTCTACAGCAATAACTTGAAATTATACCAAGGAGAGAAATACACAAAAGATTGAGGTCAGAGCTGCTAAGCTTACGACTGTACTGAGAGTGCTCTTATCCTCATAATAAGTATAATTACAGGGAGAAATCAAGTGAAAATAAAATTTATTGAAGATATATTAAAAGCATCAACTAACCAGCTCCCAGCTATCTATTTTCCACATATGCATCACAACAGAGTATCGTACTTGTAACAAGATACATAATCCTACACTAAAACACGATTAAAACATGTGCAAGGTCAGCTGAGGTCGAGTAAATAACCGATAATTCCATGATAACACGCCAATCACTCATTTTAAATGCATAGTTCACGGTCAATGATTTCATACTGAACAATTACCAGACACATCATTACCAAACAATCCGCTTGTATATTCTGCAACCGTTGTATGTCATTCCAGAATAATTTTAGTGGAAACTGAGCTCGACGTTGCTATCTCAGCAAACTACTTTGGAGACGCAAATAGCGTTATAAGTAAAGCTCTAGCTAGCTCGCAGAGGAGCACAGCAGATTTGGCGCTGGCTTTACACGCTAGTCTGTTGTTCTGTCCGCAAGATATGACCCCCACGTGGCTAGTGAGTTGTCCTTGTCAGTTTTAATCTAACCTAAACCCGAAATATGGGTCTGGTACGTAAATTGCGTTCGTGTACCGAGTGTAAGCTAAGATTCCGGTTTCATATAGTCGCCTATTTATGTGGACCATGTGCTAGTATAGAGGAATTTATTGGAGCTCATAATGTTCAATTTGTCTGAGTTGTTGTGTTACTTCTATATTTGAAATATGCACCATTTAACACAACATGAGATCGAGAACGAAAACTATGCGGCTCTATCTACCATTTTCTATAAATGGGCGGGCATAGCCGCGTTCGGAAATCTATGAATTATTAATTATATAATTATTTAACCTGCATGCATTTCATGGCAAAGTTTTGTGTAATCCAATATTTATAATTATAACAAAACGACATATAACATCACCCTGATCAATATATTTTCCAACCACTCTTATTTTAATATGTATCATACTGGGCTAAAATTTTGCATAAATTATTTTGACGCTCTGATTATAGAAATCGAGTCTAATTGCCCATAGTAATAGAATTCTTAAAACATGACTGATAAACTTTGACTTGACCTAGTTTCTTCAAATAAGAAATTTAGATTTTTATCATAACCAAGATTATAAATACCAACAGACCAGCGCCAGACAAGAGAGCCGCATAACAACACGCTACGGCACTGACTTAGTGGATGCGTTAAACCTAATTGCCCTCATACTCCCCGGATCCACAATCATCCAGCAAGGAGACGAGCTAGGAGCGGCCGACACCATCCTAGAATGGGCTACAACTACAAAATGCTGGCCAAATAAACCCTCTCCCTCATTAGCTCCATTCCCGTGGGACGATTCTAGTACTGCAGGATTCAGTAGTGCTGAACCCTGGCTCCCTTTGGCACCAAATTATAGATATGCTAATGCTAAATCTGAATTCGCTAATGATCTCAGCCATGCTGGAGTAGTGAGACTTGCAGCTGCTATGAGGAAATCTCCTGCATTTGGACCCCATGTTGAAGTATGAGTTTATCTTATTATGTATTAGTTATAGCATTGCAATAACGTATTTTGTAAACCTTGATGCCAAAAACATTAATCAATTTTGATTATCTGAATGACTACTAAATAAACTACATAAATGATCAATTGACTTCTTAATAAATAGAAGGAAATAGAAGATTTAATTAGAAATTCGTAGTAAGCAAACACCAAAAAGTTCTTATCTTTCAGTTTAATTTAAATATTTTATTTCCAAGTTGTCATTTATATAATATACATTAAATTTATATTTTTTTCTAGATCAAACGATTCGACGATGCCCTAGCCATATTAAGGTGGGGAGGATCCGGATCACTCCTGGTCGTTTCCAACATTGGCCGGAAAACAACAGATGTCCAGCTCTCAAAAATACCAGGTGTAGCTGCTGAAATGACTGTTGCTGCAAGCTCTGGAGGTTCTGTATATATTAAACCTTATTTCACATATTGCATGGAAAAATATTTGATTCTATTGTGACATGTAGTTGAAATGAAGTTATTGACTTACTACGTGTTACCTACTTCCTAGTAAGGTCTTTGGTTTCCAATTTCTTAAATAAACGCCATTTAAACCTTAATTATCACACGGTTTAACTTTTGTTCTACAAATTGCCTTCACAAATAGTTAAAACGTCCAAATGCAAACGGAATAAAAATTTAATTCGACAAAAGTAATTGTTTCGTTAGCCCCTTTATGTTTCAATATAAATACCCTTTGAAAACTTCACGGTTAAAAGGTTTTTCCGGTTCCACTTCATCCTCTCGTTATCGTGAATCTAAAACATTTATCATGGAACATAACCTGAAAGGTATACCGCAGTCTGAGTGCTGTGAATGTTAAAGCAAGAGTGATCGTCTAATTACCAATTAATTATATGGTTTAACGTTTTTTTCTTCTAAATTATTATGTATTTTATGCAAATTTTATTCCACAAAAGCGTAAACACATATCATTATATATCACATGGTGTGAAATACAATCTAAAATCTAAAATAAAATCTAAACCGCTTTCAAAAAGTATCCGAATCAAACCAAGTCAATTAACAAAAAATTATCAAAATCAGTTTACTCAGTCGAAACTTTGCTAGTCGGTGAGATTCAGTTAAAAGTTTCTATGATTGATGAGTTTATGGATCTGGCATTGCTAATGTTTCATGATTACAGACTAAATACCTACATTTAATATCACAACTATCACTAGTTTAAGGTAAAACTTTTTATAAAATTCAAGCACTGTATATAACATCATGTCTCTATTTAATGCTTGTATAATTACAGGTTCCAGTGTTTCGACAGGTGAACATATGCATACGGATAAATTGATAAAATTAAATCCTGGAGAGACGTTGCTCCTAGCGGGGCCCCCGCGGCACTGCGGGGGGCCGGGCCCCGTCGATAAGATTGCCAACAAATTATCTGAGGGTTGGCAGAAATTAAATAAGTACTTCAGTAATAGCTGAGTGAAGTAGATTCTATGAGAAATTAACCAATGCTTTAAAAATATAAAAATTGTCCTATGTTAAATTCAAGTTTTTTTTTATGTTTACGTATTTAATTGAATAACAAAACAAGTGATTATAAAATTTATACATGAGTATATGCTGTTATTTTATAACTAGTGGAATGTATTTAAGAATGTAAATGAAACTTCATTATCACCATCATCGTCCAGCCTATATAATTATTATATTTCCAATGCAGGGACAAAACTTCTTTTGTGGACGTTAAAATAAAGGTTGATATAAAATCTCTATTTCTTTCATACATTTGTTCATATTCTATGTCTCATTAATAAACAAATAAATAGATCAATTCATTAGTTAATCTTATTATATGTCATGTTTACTAAACGATCATTAAATTAGAAAGCAGACGGACCCAGGGCAGCGGGCTATAGCTATAGCATGTAACGTGAAATCGATTTTCATTCACGCAGAACTAGGCTACGATCTAATTTCAAACGAATTATGTCACATGCTCTATGAAGATGCGAGTTTTTAATGTAGACTTTATTACTTTCCATATAGTAATAGATAGTACTAGCTCATTTTCCAGACTTTTCCTATATTTGTCAGGATATATACTTACACACGTACCTATATTTTGTTTCTATTTTAAATGATGATTATTCCTGTGGTGGGATGGTCTATATACACAAAAGAAATAAGACTAGAGCCCGCGGCCTTTCTCATATAATAATTGGATATAAGGAGTATTTATGCTATGTTGCGTTCTGGCGTGATTTATCTATAGAACTACACCAAAAATTCAATAATATAAATATGTAAAATATTAATTAATTCATGCTTTAATAGTAACGCAAAGTTTTGAAAGTTTCGGATGTATAGCGGATATATAATTAAAAGTCAACTTTACCCAACAATTTTGATCTATGAATAAACCTTTCATGAGGTCGACCCACTTACATTTCAGAAGTATCGGAAACTTTGAAACAAATTTTTTAAGTGTTATTTATTTACTAAAATGAGCAGGTGAAATGTAATGTTTAGTCAAATAATAAATTAAACTATATCGTTTAAAGTCCGGTCAATTTGCTGAAAATTTCCGTATGAGTATATATATATATTTATGTTATATTTTATTGGCGGGAATTCAACCCACTACATGTAAGATAGCTGACATATTAAGTATACTAGCTACTTGTACCAATTTACTCCATCTGAAAGAGACATGCTTCACAAACTCCCAATTGCAAATCGATGCAATTTCATCGAAATCGATACAGCGAAAGCATTAAAAAAATTTAACATATTTAAATAAATGATGACTTTCCCAGAAACTTTGCTTTGTTATTTATGCATTATAAATATATATACTTCAATATATCCTATCGTCTACACATTTTACAATTTTTTTTTACAACACTCTTAGACTAAAAATAGTAAAAAGAATAAAGCGTATAATGAAAAATAAAAACCGCCCAGAATTCAATTACTCCACGTCATCTCCACTACTCTTGACACACTGGCTACGAAGACGTAGAGGCGTAGAGTCGCTACAAGTTCTACGGAAATCCTGGACGACCTATTTATTAAGGCGCTGCTACGAGTTAAGCTTTATATATTATTTAAGTACTAGCTCTGCTCGGAAATGTATATTTGTAGGTTTCTTAAAGTTGTTTAGTTATTTGCCTGGAGAAGCAACAAGCTTCACGGGTCAAAAGCATCTTAGAGTTTGAAATTTGGGAATTTTTAAATTGGCGGTGGAATATCCAAGGATAGTGATAAAAAAGCTAAACGAAATTTCAATTTTTAGCTAGATGTTGTATAAACTTACGTGTTAATTGTTTTTTGTAGTTTGACCTAAATATAACACGTATACCATTAGATGATTAAGTATTTGAGGTCAAGGGCTGGTTAAAAATGCCTCTACATCTCGTATAATGTGTAATATCCCTAATAACTAAAACCACCATACCATTCTTGTAGCATATTTATTAAATGCCCCAATTTAGGTAAAAAACCATCTATACTCAATTCTATTTCCTAATGGCAATAACTAATCAATTATAATCCAAGACTGTCGCAAAATGGAGTCCCATTAAGCGTAATAACCGCGAAATCTTCGTCGTTTTCTTGAGCGTAAACCGCGAGAGGGCGCTGTCAGATGCCGGTATTACTCGCTGTTTTTACGTTGGAAATATAAGTGACTAGTTGCGGGAACGTGGGTGTATATATAAAATGACTTACAGAATTTGCTTTTCTCGGCATTTCCAACGTTTATAACGACGATGGCGGTCAGCACGGAGAAAAAGGCGCGCGCCCACATGGCCGCGAGGCGAGCTCGCGGTAGCCCGGCGCGGCGCGGACTGCTTGAATTTCGAACGTACCGTATCGATTTTGCGCGCGCTTTTTCGCGCCTGCGTTCAGCGCCATGGGGTTGCTAGGATAAAATTAAAAACATGTCGTATTAAAAAATTTCGAAAAGGCCGATTTGTCCGAAACATCCGATTGTTTATAAATTCATAAACATCCATGTGAAATACGTAATTGCTAGATACGTACAATAGGTTTTTAGGAAAGCTTCTGAATATTGAAGAATGTTGTTTGGTTCTTGTTAAGTTTGGATAAGTGCAGTTACGAGATTTAATGATTTCACTTTTTTAAAAGTATTTACAGTGCAATTATTGAAAACGAATACAACTTAATACGTTTGTTAAAAGTGTTAGAAAAAATATGCGAAGCTTACCGATTAAAAATTAGTTACCTATACTTTGTACGCAATCCGTTCCTTTTTTCCGTCGAATACTGACTTATATAGGTATCCAACACAAACAAGCATAACACTATTGAAGAGCTTGCTGCGGTATGGCAAAAAACGCGGGTTCGAATCCCACCTCGTGATCAAATTTTCTCTACTCTTTCAAAATTTCTCGAGTTTTTAATAATTTAATATTTGCCATTACCACGATAAAACCTATATACTTAAAATTTGCTTTCATCTTTATTTTCATTACACTATTACGATCATTGAACTGCAGTTTACTCTCTTAAAATTTATAAATCACTCAGCTTATATCCATGTTATGACATTGTCCATAAGCATCAAAATATTGGACCATACGCCAAACAACGTAACCTATATAACCGATTAAATAATCGATCTCTATAAACAAAAAACTTCCATTCTAATACGTACCACAAATAAAAACTTCCTTCTTTCCTCTGTTTAAATATGCATAAACCTGCGCTTTCATCAAAAAGATTTTACATTACTTAAATAGAACTGAAAAGATGTTTAATATACCTACACGAATTTCCCTAAAACAACATTCTAAAAGGAGTTGCTTATTAATAATTCAAGAGATACGGAGGTATGCCTTCTGGCAACATCGTCCCCATTCTTCGGTAGCCTAGCAAAAATCCTACAACTATTAATTACCCCGTTGTATTCTACATCTTATGGCCGAGGCTTAAAGTGCACATTTGCTTGAATGCAACTCAAATTCATCCTTTAGTGTAGAGACAGTACACGGCACGCCGCAGGCTACTAATAGTACGAGCTATCTTAATAAAAGCTGCATCGAAATTTGAACCTAAAATATCTGAAATACGGCATCGTTGGATTCGCAGTACATCGCTGGTTGGAAAAGAGAACAAAACAAGTTGTCAGAAGGAAGGAGGAGTTGTACATCGTTTACGACGATAAAGCAACGCGTAGTTAACTGGACATTGTTTGCAATAACTCTAAGTTCTGTGAATGAACGTTGACAATTTTAGTCGGCGCTGAAATAAAAATGAAAAAACGCTTAAATTAAATCTGGAAACAAAACAGTTTTGGATTGTAATCCAATTTTCACCAAACTGTGTGTCCAGTTTTGAACAACCTAACGAGATATGAAAAAATTTTGCTAAAGCAATGTTAAATTCTGCATATATACATGGTTTCCAACAAATTTTAAATTTTTGTGTTCCATTCCATCCTGTAAAAGATAACTCAGACAACTTTATTATTGATATTATCACTTCCTGACTTTCTCAATGATCAAGACCTAGTTAATGATAGTATATTTGAAATATTGTTAATAATTAGTAAATATAATAAATCTTATGTGGTAGTCGAGCACGCTTCGGCACGAATCGGGCCAGCTCGCAATGGGGAATTACCATCAAGAAGACCGGGGTTTCTTTGGGCATTCAGCTGTGTTTCGTTCTGTGAGTGGGGTGCCAGAGGCCCATATCCTTTTCTTCACCCTTCCCAGTCCTTTACTCCTCTCGTCAATCCTTTTCAGTTTGAAGTCGGCATTGTCGGTATGACATAAAAAAAAGATCTAATAATAAATCCTTTAAAAATATGAATGAGAAGTAAACTAAAATTGTTAAGATACGCAGCGTCCAGTATCTACAGAGAAAGTTGAGAAAAATTTAAAGAATAAAACAATTGAACAATTCACTCATCATACAATCAACAATACACCCACAATGACTAACCTCTCCAATAACAATCAAAAACAATTCCAATTGGAATAAAATTTAAAACCGAAATACCCAAAGGTGGTACCAAGATAAGACCCCTGGTCTCTCCTAAAGACGGGTTTAGTCTCGAACCAGTAACAGGTCATCATGACCAACACCGACTTCTCAAGAACACGGTTAATACGTACCCTTACTAGAACCAGCATTCAGGGCTGCCAATCAAGAGAAACATGCTAGTTTGGTGCCCAAGATATGCCTGATAGTTTGCTTTAATATTAGCTATATTTCACCCATATCCTCGCAAATAACCTGTGCATTCATCCTATAATAAAAATCTAGCAATTATATTAAACAAACATCTTAGCAGCCAAACAAGTGTCCGTCCTAAAGAACGGAAGTCCTCGTTACCAATCTAGTGAATATGTACATCTTAACTACGAAGCCGCAGTGGGAAGATCACGCGGACGTTAACAAAGTTTCATTTAGTACACAGTGAGCATGCCACGTGGAATCCCCTATACTCCATGATTAGTTTTTAAAAAACATTCATTCTAAGGATCATAAAACTTAAATATATAATTTTAATGGTTAGACACACAATTTTTTTTTTAAGTTCGTTCGACTCTCCTCAAACACAGGAACGTATAGTTTATTTTGAATGTACAGCACCAATTGTTATATTTTTAAAAAACAGTATTCAGATGCTGCTTAAAAAGGTAAAGGAAAACATCGTGAGGAAATCGGCATGCCCGAGAATCAAAAGTTTGACGACATGTGACATCTGCCAACCCGCACTCGGCCATCATGGTCGATTATGGCCTGAACCCTCATAGGAGACTTGTGTCCCAGCAGTGGGAACATATATGGGCTGATGATGATGATGATGATGTTGATGATGATTCAAATGCTTATATTAGTGAAAAAAACAGAAATTTTAATTTCACTTTTATCACAATTCTTAAATACATATTAAAAACTTTGAATTATTTACTTCTTAATGATAAATAATACTTTTATACATATACTTTATTAATTGGTTCTAATTTCCAAGCGGTTGCCAGCCCTACCCCCTCCCCCCGGCACTTATAACAAGTGCCACTTGACGCACCTCGAGTGCCCTTACGTGTAAAGGTATCTCTCAAACTGGTTGTGGAAGGTATTACGGCGCGCAATTGTTGAATTTAAAATGGCATAAAGGAAATTTCGGATGAGTGGAAGAAAAATTCGTCCTGTTGTGTTCTCTTTGATTCTCAAACTATAAGATTATTAAGATGTTTTATTTATCGTAACTAATTATTATGGGATTGTAAGACGATCTTGCTTTAATTAAAACTAAGAAAATATCCATCATAACTATATTTTATGCTAACTTTGTATGAAAAACGTTGTCCTTTTTAGTCGTCTGACTAGACTCTGATCCTCTATTAATAGGCATTCATAAATATTCAAGAGCTGAGAGAGATAAAATAAAGTCATGAAGACTATATAAACAGACAGCTTTTACTAAATTATTCAAAAATGTGAAATAGAACGCTAAAAATGTACAAGGCATCATTTATTACAGAACTCTGTTAAATATATCTTGATTAATCTACATAATGCCCCTGAAAAACGTAAAAAAGTGCTTTAAACTATATCCAATAACCACAATAGACACAACACGAGCGCTCATTGCAGCCACTGCATCAACAAACAGATCGCTAACAAGGCGCAACGAAAGTCCCGAAAAAAAAATTCTTATCAAGAAAAATCGAGAAGGCCCGCCAATCGCCGCTCCGATCGATTAACAAAACCAATCAATCATGATACTGGGTCAAAATTAAGATAAAAACCATCTCGGTCCAGGATCAGCAGAGGTCTCGAATACCACTCGGGCCAAGGAACGAGGCTGCCATGAGGTACCCCAGACCACCACTGATGATAGGAGCCCGCCGAAATTATGGACATATTGCGCGTTATCACTGTTTCGGCTTATCACTATCTGATAGTGACGTAACTAACAGATATAATTGTGCGACGATTGTGCTCGTTGATAACGCTACCGTAATTAGTACAACAATCCGTTCACATTGATCCGATTGTTTAACAGACGTATCGATTCGCATTGATTCAGATCGATTCGAATAGAAAGATAGAAAGAAAGAAAGAAAGACAGAAGAAGAATGGAAAATGAAAGCAGCCTGTCGTGTTCATTAGCCGGAACCGTCTGAAACTGAACGAGAATAAGTTCTAGAATATAGAAAAAGCAAAAGTACTGTGAGCATTGCCTAACAATAAGGACTTCATGGCATCTTCTGAATAACAGTTTCGTATAAAGACGTTTTCCGAAAACAAAAGGGGATCTCAATTCAACTCAATTTTTTCTGTTTTGTTAATAGATAAGATGGATTCCTTTTGTTTTTGGTTGGAAATTATATAAAATAAAACAAAAAACAATGTACTAATAACAACAAATATGAAGATGAAGCCAAATTGTTGTTGCGTGACCATTATTATTAACACAAAACTCATTTAATTTGTAGCATTTACTTGACTTATATCTCCTTCGTTAGCCCACACTATATTTATCCTTAATATAATTTATGTAAGTAAATTTTCCGCAAATCTTCACTATGCCTTATAAACTATTTATTCCAATAAAACTAATTCCATGACAAGTGACGTCATTAACCATCAATCACTACATACTAAAAAAGGTCGCTGTCTCTGTCTGTCCCTGTGTCCCAATTTATGCTTAAATCTTTATAACTACGCAACGGATTTTAAGGATATTTTAATAGGTACAATGATTCATGAAGAAGGTTTATATCTATAATAACTTCTATTAAACAACTCTGAATTTATAGCGTGCGAAGAATAAAGGGTTTTCCACAAATCTGAACTATGTCTCATGAACGATTGATTCCAATAAAACTAAATCCCTGACAAGTGACGTCATTAACCATTAAATATAAACCCTATCTCTACCTATAATAAAAACTCAACTCGTGGGTTGCAAAAATTTCATAGAATATCAGTAAAGCTTGGGATACGTTAGAGGATTTGTTCGGAAGAAGATAAGATACGATTTTCAGGAAACGTATAAATTAAAAAATATAATTAATCTGAGCAAAGCTGGTAAACCATTTTAGAATAGCTTAAAGTTTACTAAAAATTCCAATCTGCTCTAAATACTAGGAGTTAACATAATACGTAGTTTTCTATTACACCTGGTTAACATTTTCTTTGTTTACTAGTTGTGCCCTACGGTTTCGATCACGTTGCACGAGATGTATATAATGTAGTTTAAAAGGCTTCACTACATAGTATTAAATGAAGTTGTTATCCGCCGTCAGTGTAGGCTTAGATCTTTAAAACTACGCAACAGATTTTGATGGTTTTTTTTTTAAAGATAGAGTCATTCAAGAGGTTAAGTGTTTTTCATGTATTATTGCTATTATATTGGGTCGCTAGTTCTTAATTATAATTATAAGATCTATTCAACACAATGATAATTCGATCTAATAGTTCCTGATATTAAGGCGTTTATACATAAGACTTTTCAGCTTTATATTATTTATTAATATAGATGTTTTTATGATTATATAAAAGCACTAAGCGTAGATGTGTTATTTATTTATTTTTTTGTTACGCTATTGTTAAAAACTAAGGTCAGGCTATCTTTTTATTGCTATCTTTTAAATATCCTTAAAAATAACTTGGTTTCAATTTTAACCACCAATCAACAAAAAGACACACAATAACAATACATTTTGGTATAGTCATTCCACGATCACATTCTGTATACTATAACGAGTTCAATTTATATATGTATTTTTTCCGATGCTCAATGTTTAGTCACAAATAGCGGCTACATATTGTAAGATTTTGTGAGTTTGACGCCATTATCAACAACATATAAAAATGTATAAAATATCGCAAAATTAATACAATTCCTTTAAAAACTAAAAAAAAGTAAACAATGCTTCCTAAAAAATATAAACCATGCCTAACAGAATGCCTTTAATGCACTCGTGGAATTTTTATCCGTTACGAAACAAACACTTCAATTTTAATTCTCGACGTCTAATTTCCTTTCGGGCATTGTTTCTCAAACTCTTCCAATAGCCTGTTTCCGCTAGCCGCGCTCGTAAAGCGAACCACAGCGTGCATTAGTATAAGACAAGCACCTTCAATTTGCAATGAATTGTGGCGGACACGTGTAGGCTAATCAACGCATAGCTTAGCGAATGTGTGGTTTAATTAACGACGCATATAACTATATGTTATTTGAACCAGTGTCTGTTACACTGGCAATTGGGTCAGTCCTGCCGGCCTATGTTCCCTACGCAAACTTTCCTCAACACATCTTGTCGCGTTTTGAACGTTTGTTTATCTCTCTATGGTCTATAAGGGTGGTAAATCGTTTCGAAGTCTCGCAAAAGCAGAGATATGTAGTATACACGATTATAAACGATTGACACAATTTTGTCTATGATGTAAATGGTATGTTAGTGCAGACAATTTTTTATCAAATTTTGTCAAATATTTGCGAGATATTTCTTAGCGATAAATAATTAATCATTGACAAATTCATCGTTTCTCTTAAAAAGCTTTTAGCTTTAGCTAAATCCTATCCTAATATTATAATATTATAAATGCGAAAGTTTGTAAGGATGTGTGTGTTTATTTGTTGCTCTTTCACGCAAAAACTGCTGAACCGATTGCAGTGAAATTTGGTACGTAGATAACTGAAATAACATATAGGCTTTTTATCCCGATATTCCAACGGGATACGGACTTACGCGGGTGAAAGCGCGGGGTGAAGCTAGTAAGAATATAAATAAATCATTACAATAATATGACACTCAGTGTAAATGCTTTCTAATGGTGAAATAATTTTCGAAATTGGTCAAGTGTTTTTGCAAATTCAAATATAAAAACACAAACGTTCCTTCTTCATAATATTACTATAGACGTTGAGTAAAAAAATCATTAAAAAAAGCAGTGTATCTTTTTTATTTCTAGCTCATCAGGTTTAGCTCTCGAATGTTCGATGTTGTATCCCAACAAAAAATATTCTAAAACAAAACACTACACAGATAATTAACAGATCAATTTACGGTGAATTTTTTACCCACACCACTCAGCTAGGAAGCGTGTAGCAATTGCTGTAATTATTTTCCCATTAAGTGAATAACTTGTTAGTAATTTTATTGGGATCTCATCTAAAGATTTTAGTTCAGTAAATTATAATTATATAAGTATTGATCTAGTTATAATGCAGTGCACTAAAATGAAATAACGTTTTTTTCTTCTCGTTAATGCTTTAATATAATTGTACTAATTTAGCAGTTTAATTATTTTTGTTTATTATTGTTATTATTTAAGTAAGTCCCGCGACTTTCCCTCATAGTTTCCGATTCTATGATATTTACGGGATAAAATCCAGCATATGTCCTTTATCGGTTTTCAAACTATTTAAGTATCAAATTTAATCGAAATCGTCCGCAGCAGTTCCTGAGATTAACGTGTTTAAGTAAACAAATACTCTTCACCCTTTATATATTAGTATATATAAATTGAGAATTACCTATTATTCTGTTTTTTGAGAACGTCGGTTAAATATGATACAGAAATTGGTTCCGCTGTTTTCAATGATATTGAAACTTTTGTGCCTATTCATAATGTTAGAAGATTCTTCTGGAAACTATTCCAGAAAATTCTTCTATTTCGATAAAAACTTTTCACAAAAAGTTCTAGCAAAAAATAATAGACTATAGAGTATAGAAATAGACGTTAAAAATGCTTAGTTATAACTGATCGTATAATCTAACACACGCAAGCATTGCTCTTTGTTATCTTATTCAAAACTACAAAATTGTTTACTCACAGATTCGAAATTATATTTCTCTAACTAATGTATGTATTATTCACTTTTCCTTACCCTTCCCAGTCCTTTCCTTTATTCCTCCCGTCAATCCTTTCTTAATCCCTATCCAAATTGAAGTCGACAATTTATTTGTAGAAACATAAGATCTGTAATCGACTTTACGCCTCTCCAAATGTTCATGGGTGGTGGTAGATTACCATCAGGCAACCCACCAGCTCCATTGCCGACAATGACATAAAAAATTACGTATTGTAAGTATAAGAACTGCTTTATCTACAGAACCCAGACGAAATCAGAGCAAACCGCTAGTATAATATCCAGTACCAACACACAAACTCGTCTGCGAAGCGTGGTATTTCACTTTTATTCAACCTGGATTCATATATTACCAACCAAGTTTACGCACCACAGCCTCGTATTTTTGTTATAAGCCAGTTATAACACACGAATGGAATTGATTTCATTTTCCGTGGTATTGTAATATTCATCACAAACCGATAATCATACAATTAATATTTAATTATATACTGAAAAATGCATTTTTTAGAAAAATAAAAATTGCGCACATTTATTTATATTGTTAAATAGTTAACATAACATGTATTCAACAGTTGTGTTGGGCAAAATTTGATTATTTATTATTAACCAAACGATTCAAAACTAAATGTTACATTATTACATTATTATAGTTACATACTTGCGGTCCGCTCCGGCTTCGCCCGTGGTACACATACAGCCTATAGCTTTCCTCGATATATGGGCTATCTAATACTGAAAGAATTTTTCAAATCGGACCAATAGTTCTTGAGATTAGTGCGTTCAAACAAATTTTTCAGCTCTATAATATTAGGATACATTAGGGTGATCCTTAAAAATCGTTATGAAACGGATAGCAAGCAATTAATAAAAAAAAATTATGTATCTTGATAAGCCTTTCTTTAAGTAAATAAATAAATAAGAGGTGTACCTTTCGTTATCTTTTATATTATATATACCCGATTGTGTTTTCGGAATAGAATACCTAGACAAAGTATGAAATAAATAATATTTCACTAATTACCTGCACGTTTTAGTTACTCTCTAGATTACCTAGGTATTGTATGAAAAACCGGATTCAACAGATTGCCGTTAACACATACAATGTCTATATTATTTCCTTACAAATTTTTTCCTTGCGTATTTAGTTTTCGTTTATTGTAGACTCATAATCCATACCCTCATAGTACCTAAACACTTTATTGACCTTGGGTTTAGTATATACTATAACCCATTTTAGATATTTCCCATTCAGGAAGTTCTAACAATGTAGTTAAGAGGTTTGTAGATTCTATTACGGTCTATTAACAAGGCGTTAAGCACCGGTTAAACCGCAAACGCCCGATAGAAGATCATTTTACATTCAGAAGACCTTTTCATATATTTTTCCTGTGTCTGACGTTATTTTTAAAACGAGAGTTTTCAGAAAGAAAAATATGACTTTAATATTGTAAATAAGAAAAATATATGAATATTTGAAATGCGGTATGTATGCTTTAATATAAAATGTCTTATATTATAGATATTTGAAAAAAAATTAATAATAATAATCGTTTAAGATTCATATATTTTCATTTTCCTATTGATGTTTTTTGTCTATTTTCCCGTTGTAGTCAAAACAAATTTAGTATATCTATACTCTATTATTGCGCTAGAAAATAACTAATGAATCTAGAAAATTAATGTGAAATGCACCGTGCCCACAAGGAAACAAGATAACACTTCTAGAAATATAAAATAGAATCATTATACATTCATTTTGTCAATTAATATAAAACACCTGCCGGAAACGTACATTTATATATTTTCATTAATAATAACCATATTATCAATTTACATTTTATACAAAACCGCCTCTATCTCATATCTAATCGATCCGGTAGTTTTTTAATCACACTGACAGCAGACATTCGTAAAAAAATCTTGCACAAAAACCGATCAATACATTATAATGACTCTTTACATTTACTAAACATAAAAGGCACCTCTATACTCGTGCTGTGACGCGTGCTTTTTTAAATCTCATTCAATTTGAACTTTAGCATATTTTAAGCAACCATAAACAAGTTAAATTAACAAGTTCCGCGGGCAATCTACTCGTATATTATGCAATTAGCTGTATTATATGACGACAGGAGTGACTTGTTTTAATAAATATTATGCAATATTTAAACTACTTTTTATCACATTTTGAAATAACATTTTTTGTCAATGAGCAATATGCAATTTTATTTATTCACAATCAAAAGTCGTATTAAATCCACTTAAATTAAACATATCTACACAAAACAAAACAAGAACAGTTAATTATTTTACGAAAATTCTTTGCAAATCAAACAATACGAGCATCAATTAAGTAATCAAACAAATATGTTTATTAACTAATTAGGTTACATCTTTATTCTGCATTTAATTTAAACATAATTGAATAAGTGTAACGTTGCACTTGAGCTGTGACAGCCGGGGCGCGCGGCAATGACTAATTAGCTCATCGAAATCCGATTTCGCCTTGTAACTAGGCGAATTATTTACTAAAACAATAACGTACTCGCGTGCCGCTTTCGTAGTATGCGGGCCGATCAGTGCGTCCGCGCGCGCCGCTCGTGCGCGACATGAATTTGTACCAACGCGAAACACAATACGAGACCGTCAACCGACACGCCGCAGACCAGCGCCACACCGTCTCCGCGGAAAGGAAATTCCCCCCGCTCTCCCCGCGACGCGCGAAAATCCTGGAGCTGTTAAAACCAGACGACCCTGGTCGGGACGAGCTCGAGGCGATCGTCCGGGCGACGCCTAGGAGAGGCCTGATCAAGCCTTACGATGAGGACACTTGGCGGTTCCTCCAGAGGACTTTGCAGCCGACTGCCCAGTCCACGCCGGTCGCAGAAAAAGAGCAGACCAGTCCAAAGAAACAGCCGCGCCAGCCTGACCCAAAGCGAGAGCGGTCTTTAGCTGACGAGTTGCGGGAAGCTGAGGAAGACGAACGAAGCGGCAGTCACATACGCAGGGAGTTGTTACGGGAGTTTCGGAAGCGAGGGGGCGGCATAAGGGAAGCGTTAGAGCGGGAGCGCTTGGGCAAATTGGCGTTGGCGGTGGAAGACGATGAGGAGGACTTCGAAGACGAGAACGGGCTGACGATCGCAGCGCGACGGCTTGATGCCTTGCTGGCTGAGTCGAGGAACCTGCACGAGGAACTGGCAGAGATCCACGAAGACATCCAGGTGCTGGCTCGACGGGTGTCCCGCCGCGACCCTTGACGCGTTGGTACCACCCCTGTACCACGTATCCGCACGCTTGGTGTTTGGTGCTAAACTTATCAATCAATCTTTTTTAACGCCTTTTAAATACACGCGTTTTAAACTAACAATAAGGTATGACGTATTAACTTCCGCAAACAGCGTCTTTACTTCGTCGTCAGGCAGTTTACGCGTTATTTCTTCGATCAAAAAGTAAAACATTATCGTCACAACGCTATAATCATTGTTCAGGGTTCGAAAAGTGACGTCAGAGGATTTGTTTCAACCGCGGCGGTATACAGTATATACACCACGTAATCTAGTTAGCGCGTGTAACATAGCGTCGTTCATAAAGAATTAGCCAGTGGCCTTGAGGGAACTCGGTGATTACATTTAAATCGATATCTGTGGATTAACTGAATTAGTAGACGATTAAAACTCCTGAAACTCCTTCCCGAATGATTGCGTTCGCTAAAGTGAGTGTTCATCTCAAAATCTAGTGGCTCCCCAATTGCTCTACGAATTTCTATTCATTATGTGTTCGAAGAATATTTATATTGCGATTGCTACCAGAAGTGTGTGCCCTCCGTGTAAGAGACGCAAAAGATATCTTAAACATCTATACAATACTGTGAAAGAATATCTTTATTTAACTTAAATTTACATGGGAAAATTTATATACTAACTGCCGACAAAATTGGACTGTTGTCCAAAATATGTAGATAACTTAAAAATTATTCTTTTTGCTCGTATGTGTGTCTGCACTGAGTATCAAAACTTAGAATTATGATTGAAGTTCTACGTCTTAAATACTAACCAATCATTATTCTAGCATTTAAATATTGTGAGTTTTCTAATTCGAATTATATTATGTAAAACGGTTATAACCACGCCTAGGATATTAAGTTCTCAATTCCCCAAAGCTTTTTAAATATTCAAATAAGGAATCATAGAATACTTTCAAATTCCTACCGTTGGTGCACTTATTTAATATTTAATTTGAAATTATTGAATCTAATTTGTATTAGGACTTAGTCAGACTGCAGTTAAAAAATAGGTTATAAACTATTTTGATTCATTTTTGTATAAAACTGGTTATTGGTTTGTCATATTTTGCTGAGAACTTAATTATTATTTCTATTTTTTATTCTCAGTTAATAAGTCTCTCACAAATACAAGCAATATTTTTTGTAGAAGTAAATTCCCTCTAAATATCAAGAGTAGAAAAAAAAAACATTTTATCTAAAACACCAATCAATCTGATAACAAAATATTATAAATCAAACATTCAAGTCTCTTTAAAATTTTTTACCGTATGACAAATAAAAACGGAATGCCACAACAAAGAACAAAACCGGTACAATTAAAATCTAATCAGTTTCAATATTAGCCTACATTATTAAAATGCGAAAAACAATACGATCAATGCGTTTTTATCAATTGGCAGTCTGTCGTATTGATTTAACATTAAAATGAGTTCACGCTATCTCTTATCGTAGGAAAAGTTTATTATTTCTGCCAGCAACGAGCATTGCAATAACTGCACATTAATTATATCTTTTATGCTGTTAAAACATGGAGAATTCATTAATTTATGCTGCCTTTAACGATGTATTTTTCACACATTCGAAGTTTAACTGGTAGTTAATTTACACTTTCGTAAAAACTATAACATACACAGACGATCTTATAAAACACGTTATAATGTAAAGAAATATTTTTACATTAAAAGAGTAGATTTACATACCTATCCCTTGACAGTTGTGGTTAAAATATGTGATAACTGAATATAATAATAATACGATGCTATGAATCAAATTCCTTCTCAGAGGACTAAGAAATTATAAAAAAAACTGTGTCTAATATTACATTAATACGTTTTATTCTGCTCATTCGTTTATAAGTTTCAATTCATGAAGCTGATCCGAAATCCAAAAAACGTGTCAACGATAAATTTTCTTCAACTGTATGTACAGTACGTAGGTATAATATATTATGTATATGCACGCGGATTTATGAGCCCCGCTTACTTCCTACTCAATGAAGCCCCTCCGGACGTATTGTATTACAGCTAATTTTTCACAAGTTCAAATCGCACTGACCTAAATACCCATCATTTTTAATTTATCGTTACATTTGTAGCTGTATAAAGTCAGCCTGAATTTAAAAAGCTTCCATGGCTCGACAATTTATAAAAAAAAAACAAATGAGATTCTATTTTTATAAAAGATATTCCAAATTGAAAAAAACGCGGCAAATGATGCGATTTGTCAGTCGTGTTTTTTCTCTGGTTATTAAGATTAGAGAAAGTAAATCAGTTTAAATTTCTTTTACATATTCAATGGCAGCATAATGCTTTAGACTGATCCATATGTTTTATTTACTAACTAATTTATGATAATTGTATTATAGTGCACAAGGTGGTGGACCAGCGTCGTATTTCATATTATTATTTGTTGAACTCTAAATAGAAAATCATAGTAGTTGTAAATAATGCTAAATTACTTTTGATACTTTGTTTTTCATGTTATTAATTTTTTCTTTAAAAAGTCGATTTTAGTCATACTAGTGGGCTAACGGTAAATGCCAACTGGCGTTACCTCTCCGCTCCCCTAACGCAACTATTTATTTGCATTACATAGTTGCCTTGAATTAACAAACTTTCTAAATGGAAAAATTCCGATACATTTAAAGATTGGAATAAATTTACATAATATTATTTGACATTTGTTACATTTACATTGGTTCTCCGTTTAAAGAGTTCGGAATTTTTTCTTGACCTTTATAAATTCAGCCATAGACAAGCTGTCCGATCGGAAAGATTGATATAAGTAAATTTTTGTCTGTGAGCAAGTCTGTGAGCGAGACCCAATTATAGGATTGCATTTTAGTTTAGTTTTATACACCACATGAACAGTTTTTGAACGATTAATAGGAGAAATTATGGTAGCGGATAGTTTATACCGGTCGGAAAGTAATGTATAAACTATATTCACTATACCTTGTGAATTGTGACCAAAATACACATATTTTCATTTGCTGTGCACCTATTTTTTTAATATTGACACAGAAAATATAATACTTTCATAGTCAGGCAATTTTTCTTCCGATAGGAAAGTCAATTGTGAATACTCTTTCACAATTCATGTTCAACTGTTATATTACAAGTTGCAGTATGTTTATCTGTTTTTTTTTTTGTAGTTTTTGTATTAAGTAGCAATATTCTGTTAGTAAAACTTATTACTTTTTATTATAATTATAGTTAGTAAGATTGTCAGGTATAAATCATGTTCTTATTTTATTTTATTGTTTACTTAAATATAGTTGATAGTTGATATTATATGTTATGATATTGATAGTTTTGTTCACAGATGAAAACACAATATATCGGAGAGGGAAATGCTAAAACCTCTATCCTGATTTAAAGATGAAAAAGCTATATTCTTTTTTCAAAATTTGACCTAAAATGTCGTCTTAACAATTAATATAAAACTGAGTTCTTTTATCATAAGTTAATCCAAAATATTATCTTAATTTTCTCATTCGATCTCCAGGCGGAGTCGGCCCGCGCGTGCCGGTGCGCAGCGGTGGCGCGCGCGCTGACCGCGCAGTCGCAGGCGGTGCGCTACCTGGACGACGTGGTGGCGCTGCTGCGCGGCAACGTGGCGGCCGCGTGGCGCGTGCGCTCCTGGCCCTTCGCGCTCGGCTGCAGGCAGCCAGACAGGAACTATATTATATGAAGGTAAATTATAATTAGTTTCCGCCGTGGGAGAGAGATATCTCCTTTCTCTATAATGCGGTGAAGACTTGATACACCTTAGAGTAAAAATAATTTCACTGATTGAACGTTTGAATTGGTGGGTTGCCTGATGATGTAAGCAATCACCACCGCCCATGAATATCACGTGTCTCTGCGAACACCCTTTTATGGGGAAAGGGATAAGGAAAGGACTGACAACGGGAAAGAAGGAATGGACAGGGAAGACTGAAGATATTGGACCTTCAAGATAGGAAAAAAAAACCTTTTGTTGTTAGTTGTAGTGTCAAAAATACTAAGGATATCGTTTTTAATTTATTATGGAAATAATCAGTAGTAGATTATTATTCGAGCAAATTCTAAAAAAGATATCAAAACAAAAATTCAAATTGGGCCGTTGGGTTTTTTCTTTTTATAATAATAATTCTTGTTTATGACTACGTGCAAACTAAATATTTTTTAATGTCGCCAAAATATAGACCAAAGTTTTATAAAATTCACCCAACTGCACTCCTTTTTAAGCAAATTTTATAATATAAGAGCTCTAGGACTCTTCGACTAAACCATTAACAATGTAGAAATGTAACATAACCAATAAGTATCAATTAAACTTTATATCACATTCAAATATCCAGCGAAATTAGGCGTCATAAAATGGCGATATGCGTGAAATGTCATTTTAATGGCCTATTATTTGACAGCGAAAGAATTGGAGTGACGTCATAAAATAAAGATCGCGAAAAGGGAACCAATTCACGGTGTAAGTGAACCAAATAAGTGGGCATTAAATCGACAGAAATATAAGAGACAATTCATACTATTAAAAGACTGAGGCGAATCAACTTGGATTATTAGAAGATCTAGTTTTCACTTGTTATTATTACTTATGTATCATATACTTCGTTGTTTACCTCTTCCCCTCTTTATATCAGAGTGCATCGGACAACCAGCTTAGTAGATGGCAGTTAACAACCACCATTACCCATGAACAATTTACAGATGCGCAATTGTTTTGTTTTTTCACACATAAGCAATTGCAGGAGCAGGGATAGAATATTCTGGTTTTTGTTCATAGTTCATAGGCTACCTTGTGTTATGTTGTTATCGCCAATATGCATATTAATGAAGCCTAGAGTTACTGTGAAACCCAACTTTTCTGAAATAAAGGGTCACCATCGCTTCAGTAAACTTTAGAATAATATTCCGAAAATCACATCATAATAATAATAAGCAGCTGATATGACAGACAATATAATACTATGCTAGAACTAATATTAAGCTCTCGACATTATTAACAATTACAATTTAGAAAGATAGCAACATACACACATAGCATTTAAAGTAATCAATTTCATACATGGTTGCACTGAACACAATTACGCCAAAATGGCTAAACAGACAGTATTTCGTAGATATTAATGAAAGCTTTTAGAGCACTCTGGCTTTAATAATGTTATACTAGAGCTAGTGTTAAATGAATCGTTTAAAACTGATAACTTATAATGTATTCTCTACTTCCCGCTCACATTAGTAAATTACCGCCGCAATTTCAATGAACAATTCGATTTATAAAATTGCACGCGATGAAATTATCTTGTCATAAATTCGGCACAAATATTTCAGTTCCCGAATCGACTAGGCATTACCTTTGTCTGCAATCTAGGTTGAAAATAATAAGAGGAAGCTAACACGCTTTTGATTCGCGCGCTCGATAATGCTATCGTTTCTATTTTTATACCTTTAGTCAAAAACATTACAACATTAAATGCACAAGTTCCGCGCTCATCAAAACTTCATCTAAAATGTTATTCAATTTAGATTATTTTAGAAGCGCTTAACCAAAAGACATAATATGTTTATCGAGGATTAGGACATTCATATAAAATTAAAAAAAATTAAGTCGCAAAATCGCAAATATTAAATTCGGACCAGTTTGGCCCGACCCTATTAATTTTGTCAGATGGCCATCAGTCTCTCGCAATAAACTACAAAAAAATAAACACGTTATAGCAAAAAATGTTGCCAAGCAATAAGTTTCTCAACAAACATAGCTGCGTTTTTGAGACGCTTTTATTAGAGTCACCTGTACGTTTGTTTGTATGTCGTTTAGACTTGATTTTGACCTTCAAGCGGACATATTTTAGTTTAAACCTTGTAAACCTATCAAGATTCGGCGACAAGACAATAATTTCATTATTTTATCTGACTATCCTAATAAGGTCGCCAGGATGAAGTAATTAATTTCTCACGTATACATTATATATGGTAACATTTTTTTACTGTAGCTAGTATTAAGATAGTATAAGAAGGAAATGCCAAATATTCTCTAAGCAAATTCCGTTAGGAACAACACTTTTATACTCACTTCATAGCTCCTGGCGCACTCCCAAAATACCTTTTGCGTAACCTCCTTAACATTAAACAGCTGCGGCTCCATCACTTATTTCCTATCAATTTGTTATGTTTTATACTGATAAAAAAGTAAAAATAAATAGTAATTAATTGCTTCATCAAAAAATCATCTACACTGATATTATAAAGAGCAAACTTGTATTTTTGTATGTTTGTAACGTTATCACGCAAACACCTGACTGATTTCAAAAATTTTTTTCGGGATTAAAAAGCTGCGATTTCACTGAGTGATATAGGCTATATATGTACCACGGGCAAAGCTGGTGCGAACAACAAGTTAGATATACAACACATTTCAAGTTCCTCACGTATAAGTTAATGTGAAAAAACAAATGGCTGAGCCTCAGCTATTGCTCTCAAAAACAGGAGAGCATTACACAGCGCTGTTTTTATATGCGCCTTATAAAACATATAAAAATTGTTTTTGTAATTATTTAAAACTAAAACATGACGATGTTATTTATTGTATCAAAAATTCTTCAAACCTACATATTCGATTTTTAGGAAATTGTGTGTATATGTTACCGGCATATGTGTAATTCGGGGGTTCTACAATACCTAGCCATTTATTTATTTATTTAAATTATTACTAAGCTATGAGATCAAATCGTCATTAATGGCCGCCATTAGACACAAATTGAATGAAGCTACCGTTATGACGCGACAATTTTAGCTCGTAATTAGATAACGCGACCGACCTTCGACACGGCGCGATGTGAAATATTCAATAAAAGCTTTTACGGGTGGAAAGGCAAAGGTTTAAGTAATTTTCACGGAACAATTATGTATTATATTTCATATCAGTTAAAAACCACAACTTCACCCGTGTTACGTGAGAATTCTTTGAAGGCAACCGAGTTTAAAAAATCGGCCAAGTGCGAGTCGGTCTCGCGAGATGAAGGGTTCCGTAAAAATAAGCTAAAGAATATTTTTATGTGTGATAGATTGCGCTTGTCAACCATCTCGCCTGCTGGTAAGGTAACTCGTGTAATAAAAATCAATTTGCGAGTTTGTGACGTTGTAGGGTGTAATCTAGGGATCTAATGAACCGATTTTCATAATTTTACCAATAGAAAGCCACGTATATAGCCGTGAGCGTCATAAGCTCATATTTTATTTTGTTTTCATCCCGTCTCAACCCGGGAGTAGCACGACAAGCTGCTAGTTTAGGAATTAAGAGATCAGTACCTTGCGATTCAGCAAACTTCATATCGGTAGTACATACAGACATTGTATGAAAATGTTATTTAAAACATCGACTTTCCAATTTTCCAAGCGAAATTGATAAATACGGCCACACGTTTTATTGTTTCGATTTCACCAGCAACATAACTGCATGTTGATATTACGATAGTTTGCTTACGCGTTCAGTTCATTGCACCCGCCTTTAGTTGCGCCCTAAATATTATGCACTTTATTAAAAATATATTTTTTACTCTACTCTGGAGATGATGCGTATTGAATTACGTTTAATACTCGTCTGCTCACGCACACAATTAAACTAGTTGATTTTGAAATATGTGTTTAGAATAAATGAAAAAATAAATACATTCGTCATAGGAGGTCTGTATTCCTGCAAATAGAATATATATGATGAATAAACGCAATTGAGTTTAGTATTACAATTTATGTAAGTTCAGGTTAACATCTTAAAAAATGTCATTATTTGTTAATTATACACTATAACTCTTATGAAATTGTGATGCAAAAGTACAGAATTACATCTTAAATATAATCGAATTATGGGCTATGCTACACTTGCGTACTATGCGTACACTTTACTCCGGTTAAAAACTTACTTTTCACTAATATAACATTGCTCAAGTGGTTAGTCAGGATAGGAAGCGATACGATTATTATGTTTTGCAATATTTTGATATTTAACTAGCTGTGGCATGCCAGTATATAAGTGTATACTCTATGGTGTGATTGATGCGTGATATAGCTTTTCTTGTGTTTGATGTTATGCGAGTATTATACATTTAGAAATTAAAAACTTTTTAACGGATTTTAAACGCGATTTATTCATTATATTATTACCCCACGTTTCGAACACTTTACAGCGAGCGTGGTCACGGGGAGTCTCCCTGTATAATTTCTAAGCGTGATATAGATGTCTAAACAAAAAAAATTGGGATGTCACTAGATGCATAACCTTCCTTCATAAGTGGACTATCCAACACATTTATTCAAATCGGACCAGTAATTTCTAAGACTAGCGCGATCAATGAAACGAACATGGAAACAAACTACAGCTTTATATAAATAGAAAAGTAATAATAGTTTCTAGATGTGATTGATGGAGTTTCTTCTAGAACTATCCAATTTACAGTAATAAAAACAAAAGATCTTATGTCGTTGAAACGATTATGTTTGTTTGTAATTTTTCTTAATGCATTAATGTGTGTTATTGTTTATTTCAGTTGAACGATAAGAAGGGTGAAAGGTTCCATCGTCGTCTTCTGAGGTGACACCAAGTATCGTTCAACCCGTGGACCGCATGCAATGTAGATATAGTTTCGATTTACTATACGTTGGTAATCCTTTATGGTTTTTTGTCAAACAGAACGCAAACTTAGCGTAGTACAACACAATTCTTCGTCATAGCGTGGCGTAAGGCTAGCGCTAAGCATGCATTCTGTCTGGCAGAGCCATTATGTATGTGGTGTGACGTCACCTCGCCCTCACGACGACCCTATGGATTTTGAGTGCATAAAATTACATAAACTGCCCGCGATTGTATCCTCATAACAGCAATTCTTTAGCTATAGAATTAATTATGTTTATAACTTGAATATATAATAATGAATGTTAAGAATATTGTGTCAAAAAAATCCTAGTGAGAGACGAAATAATTTTTGGTCATTTTATTAAGTATTTTAATGAATTGCAGACTGTGAACTAGATCCAGTCATATTGCTGTTAATCAATTTACAAAGAACGTAATTATCTCAATCGACATCCCAGAAATTTTTGTTTTTACGCGATAAGGCCGTGTGTTTTTAACCGATTGATTTGGTACTTGGTCAAATTTTAGAATTTGGAGTGATATCTCACCTCCATCGACTTCGATTACCTTTCTTGTAGAAGAGAATTATTTTATTAGAGCAAGCAAAGAAGTACGTAGGCCTGATGATGAGCCACCGCCCCTAAACACTTATAACACAGGTGGTGATACAGGGGCTTTGCCGCCGTTTAAGTAACAAAATTGTAGTGTATCTTTACTCAAATTACGTGCCTTTACTGGATATTAATACAAGATATTATTACAAAAAGAATACACGGAAAATAAGACTCCATTAAATATTTCAATGTAAGTGATTTTTAATGATATAAGATGTAATAGATGTAGGTATAAAAGTGTATAAGTTTATCGATTAAGGTATTTAGTAATTTTTCTGAGACTGATAATCTATGGTTAGTGATATTTTCCTACTGCAGATGTATTTAGTTTTTATGATCTCTATAGACTACGTTTGAAATAATAAATTAGAAAAAATGTGTAATACCGCATTATTAATTACTCATGTCCACGGAAAATTTGCAAGTTTTATTTTTTCGTAGAGCATTGATTTTTTTAATGATTCGAGATGGAATTTGTATTAAATTAATTTATTTTAAATGTTAATTTCTGTAAATGTAACGTTTTTGTGTTTTTATATTAGCATTTATATATTTCATTAAATTCAACATAAATTGTGTTCATTGTAATGAAGTTTATAAGATTTTTTCCTCCGAAAACGATTTTAATTACGTCGATTCGATTTGAAATTAATTTTTTTCTTTATTCATCAGTTGTTATGAATTAAATATTCGTACGATTTTAAACTCGTGTTTTATTTCACTTTTTAACACTATCAAATTATAGAATATTTGTTCTCTCAATTTAATAATTAAAAACTTTTATTTTAACAAAATTTGTTTGTTTTCATGTCATAGCATAGATTTTGATAATATTTTAAATAAGACTTGTTAAAGACACAGGCAGAACAAGGACGGTTCTTTGAAACAAAATTGATTGAAATAAGAGATGAGACCATGCACATGCTTTCATTAACATATCATTATTTCAATATAAGTCTAATACTCAAGTAAACCAAGCAAACCAAGAGTTCAGGTTAACCTAGAAACCTATGTTCTATTTCCAGAAAGTTCCAGGTAATCGGATTAAAGAAAACTGTATAACTGGTTCATCCCCACAATAGCACACGGGATTTTATACATTCAAATAATAGGTTTATTGAAGCTTTGGGAAGTTTGATGTTTTAGTTATTACGTATTTATTTCGAAAATAAAAGTAGTAAAGGTCTAAAAGTGATGAAGTTGGAATCCCACATATTCAACTCTTAAAAGAGTAAAAAGCTAATTGAGCATAATATTCAGTATATTCGGCTAGACTCCCATGCACAATTTTAAAATGACTATTCAAAATCGATATTGCTTACATATAGATGCTTGGTAACTAATTTTGTGCGTCACTTGGTTTCTCCGTGTCAATGTGTTTTTCCTTAAAATCCCAAATCTCCCATGGAAATAATGGCATAAAAAGTAGCCTTAGTGATTCCACATTACATCAACCCGGTCAAAATCGGTCCAGCCGTTCCAAACACACACAAAGGCAGCAAACAGACGAACAGAAATAATTGTAAGAAAACGTTTTTTAGTACGTCACGCAGGTACCGTAAATATGCATTTAGTAAAATGCATAGACATGAAAGTCTTACGTAATATATATCCTTTCCCCAATTACCTTATTACACTCATCTAGCGCTCCGCCCCGTCTTGGGCCATGGTGCCTATAGTACTCAGGGATCACAAATCCAAGTTTGACAGAATGTTTGAAACAGTTCCAGCAGTTCCTAAGACAAACAAGCTATTTTTTTAAATAAATATAGATTATTATCAATACGCTCCCACTTACCAGAGTCAGAACGATCTGATAATCTATATTGGTTTTGTTAAATATGTCAGTAATTCTATAAAATAGTTGGATTATGTATTAGTAGTTGCGCCCCGCTGTTTCACCCGCGTAAGTCCGTATCCCGTAGGAATATCGGAATGAAAAGTATGTTATTCCAGTTGTCCAGCTGTCTACGTACCAAATTTCGTTGCAATCGGTTCCGTAATTTTTGCGTTAAAGAGCAACAAACACACACACATCCTTACAAACTTTCGCATTTATAATACTATAGTAGGATAGTAGGACTATCCGTAAACCAACTATTTATGCACGCCAGACGCTGTCAAGTCTTAAAATCTAAACATAATTACCATTACCATCATGAGAGGCACCTAATCAAGTACCACATGCCTCACCTCAATTAGCCAACAGTTCCGCATCTCATCCCGGCCGTCACGCGCAGAGATTGGACTCGACCCGGGTCAAACTGGCTAATTAATCACCCCCGTTATGGGATGTATTGTTATCTCCAGCCGCTTGATGTGTTTGAGGAAACATGTCTAGTTTGGGACAGGCTATTGGATAATTAGGTTTCTTTCGCGCGTGACGTATACTTGTAGGATGAAGGACTCCACTATGAGTACTATATGGTTTTTATAAGAAATAAAATTTATTTTTTATGGACACATATACATAAAATGATACAATAGTGCTGAAATATATAGGCCGTAATTAGGCCTGCCATGTCACATATCACAGATTTTCAGTGAATGCATTTTGTCTTTATAATCTAAGCATCTAAGCTTTTATGTATTCCTGGTCTTTATATTTTATTAGCCTTTTTATTATTCCGACTTATAGTATATGCGCATACCAATTTTATATGCTTTTCCTGCTTTTACCTGATGTATAACAAAACATCTCCCTACACATCCAAAGAAATTTCCTGGTGGATTATACTTTATTTTCATATAATTGTAATAAACGTATATTTATTAGTAGAATGTGTATTTTAATTTATATTGCTTATGGTTTTTTTACCAAAACCATCATCATCAATTTACTAAACACAAACTGCCAAATCGTCCGTCTAACTCCGCTCCCAACAAAACCTATCATCCAAATAGTCAGTACGAAAATAGCAAGCACGACACAAAACAAACACAACCAATTAATAACAATTTGGTGGATTAAACTCGTCTTCGAGCGAGGACAATCAATGTCTCCGAACAGCGCGCGCCCCATAAATCAGGCAAATGAATATTGTAGAATTATGCAAAGTTGTCATGGGGAAGATCGCGTGCTCGTAACGACTAATTGCCACGTACCGATAGGCTACAGTACCGCGGTGGCTTCAGCCCGGGAACCATGCTTTTCCCTTGCTCCTTTTGCGTCTTAACTGTGAGCTGTACAGCTGTGCTGTGACCTTACCTAGTGCTTCCAAGATTAGGGAATATCGGACCTGTACATTTATCCATGTCTCTTTCCGACCAGTTAGATCTTCCACAACGAAGATATTCTTGTTGGAAACTTAGTCTCACCGTACCTTCATATCGTTAAAGGTGTATCGAAACTGGATCAGTAGTTAGGTAGATTACACCCTAAAATAAAATAGAGCCAAACATCATTCTAAAAAACAAATGTATCTGTGAAAATTCTTAAGATATCTCTTAATAATCTCTTTATTTAATTAAATTACTAACAAAATATTTTGAATATGTAACTCCAATAAATTAGTTTATGTTAAATCCATTAAATAAATGCTGAAATATATTCATTATCTATAATACTTAATTGACAAATAATTCATTTTTAAAATGTATACTACAATAACAAGAGCAGTGCCAAGTGCTATAGCGTAAAGTGCATTAAGTAATTGGATAATTGGGCGATCACGATGCGGCTATCACGTTAGTATCATAATTGTTAATTGGAGTTTGTTTGGTTTATTCATTAATTTAATTATTTTCGTATATAAGCATGTCAAATTATGTTAACTCATTGCAACACCGATTACGTTTTTTTTAGTCATCACCATATTGTCTCATTTTTTTCAAATAGATGAGGTATCACCTTATCCATTTGTTTAAATACATTTTTATAATGTTATTTTATATGAATATCATCTTTTATAAAAAATTGATCCTATTCCTCACCTTTCTAAATAATTTCTTTGAACTGTCGACAATTCCCTTATCCCATAAGCAGGCAACATGGTTACCATCAGGGAACCACCAGCTCGGTTTCCCGCTCTTATGTAAAATGCATGCATTTACTGTGTTCCATGTAATATTATTGTGGCAGTCGAGCAGGCTTCGACACGAATTAGGCCAGCTCGTACCGGGGAAGTACCACACCCCCTCAGAAAACCGGCGTGAAATAGTGGCATGCCACTGTGTTTCGTACGTTGCGTGGGGGAGCCGGAGGCCCGTTTCCTTTTCCTCAGCCGTCCCAGTCCATTCCTTCTTTACAGTCCTTCATCCTTTCCTTTTCCCTTCCCCATAAAAGCGGGCAGCGTATTCGCAGGAGCACTACCTTTGCGAATGTTCATGAGCGGTGGTGATCGCTTACCATCAGGCGAACCAGCAGCTCAGTTGCCCGCTATGACATAAAAAATATATATATTAATCTGATTTTGAGTGCAGTACTATGCTATCAAAATTACTCCACAACTCTCATCAAGTAAAAACATAAAAACAGTACACGACGAGTTTAAAAATTATAATATTTAAAACACTCTTGTAAATCGTCTGCACTCATCACCGCTGATAGTCGCTTTAATTATTCACACGCTTCCCTAGACATGAACATTTTCGCTTTCTCACCTATTACCCTTCTAATTTAATAATGAGGCAACATCATTAAATACTTACATTATTTTATGTCTTATTCTATTTTAGGTATAATGCCATTTAAACCTCGTAACCTATAAATTAAACTTATTCTCTTTATATTGTATTCAAGTATTGTTTTAAAAACTTGAGAAATGCGTTTTCTGTTTGTTAACATCTCAATATAGTGAATTTTGGCATATTAATCAAAACTTTTCGTTTCAAGTAAAGTGAATATTTTGTTATAATTTTTTCGTTACGTAAGTAGATAATATATTCCGTAGATATATATTAAATTGTCACTGTATATACATCTCTTTCCCCTACACCCATCTCTGTCTCGCACAATCAACAACCCCGGGGGAAAAAACTAGTAATACCGTGAAATCAAAGCAAACAACATCCGCAAATAGCCGAATCGTGACATTAATCAGTTAACAACACTATTTGTTTTTACGAAATATTAAACATGAACTAGAATGCATGACTTATCATATACTCTGTTGTCCCTGTCGTGTCTAAATTATAATTTTGTTTTTAACCGAAAAGTAGGGGGTGCTAGCTAAAAATAAATTAATATTAACGATAACCGCTCATCTGTTTAAAGTCGGTGTCAAGTCTTACTACATATTATCCTTACTACATATTTCACAAGTCGTAAGTTTCTACTTGGCTTGGTTGGAATTCCAATATATGTGGTTATCGCTTACAATAATTTATTTATCTCTTTTGGGTGGTTTGAAGTCCGTTCAATTTTTGTTTAAAATAATATATAAATTTACACAAACCTTAAAACATAAAATATAGATAGTTAAATTTCGTAGTTACAACATCGTTTTATATACGAAACTTGTTCAAATGAATCTTGGAGATATAACATCTAATGTTACCGTACACCAATGTACATGAACTAGCTCTTCGCCCCGAATTTGCCTGTGGTTCATGTATTGCCTATGTCACACAGTGAAGTCGCAGCTTTCGAATAGTAAGACAATTTTTGTAATCGGTCCAATAGCTTTTGTGTGACAACTCTACAGGAGATAATTCAATAACTACTTTTTAGAGCACGAATTTTTCATATTCACAGTTCTCCTCTTTTAGGTACTAAACCGTTTTATAGTTTCTTTGTATGTGGGAGTTGAGCATGCTTCGGCACGAATAGGACCAGCTCGCACCGGGGAAGTACCACACCCCCACAGAAATCCGGCGTGAAATAGTGGCATGTCGTGGTGTTTCGTACGGTGAATAGGGGAGCCGGAGGCCTGTTTCCTTTTCCTCCTCCGTCCCAGTCCATTCCTTCTTGCCACTTGTCTCTTATTTCCTTTTCTCTTAACTCTTAAGTGCGGGCAGCGCATCCGCAGAGGCACTACCTATAGGAATATTCATGGGCGGTGGTAATCGCTTACCATCAGGGGAACCACTAGCTCAGTTGCGCCCTATGACATAAAAAGCAAACGAAAAACAAAATTCTTGATATTCATTTTTTGTTACATATTACTTATTAGTTTATAATAAATCAGTACATATGCAAATCAGTTGTGTAAATTGCCTGGGAAAACTTCCGTGTTTACCCAAATACCTACTATCAATATGCTTTGTCGTCGGTTAGAGCTTCTAGTTCATTAGTAATTCCGTCCAAGTTATGCCATAAACGGCAATTTATTATGATCATAGAAGGAAGCACGCCTGGCGACGCTCAGTCATGCGAATCCGCCATTTATGAAAAAAAACCTGATATTTTCCGATTAGTTACGAACGTCTAAATCACGCAAGGTCCGAAATTCACGTAGATGATAAACTTTTATTGAAGGAAATTGACAGAGAACATGTTCTGTAACGAAAACAATTTAAACTTTTGTAAAGATAAACAATGTCACAGCATATTATATAGTAAATTAACTCGGCTTCGCACCAGATCGAACCGGGTCACAAAACATGGCAAAACTTTTTAAAAATTATGTAGTAATTAAAAAGCAACGACAGCTTCAATTTATCGTCAAATACTTGGCCATCAAAATCAAAAATTAAAACGGTTCTACTTATCTATATGTAATTACGAATAAGGCGGATAAAATGATTGCCCTCTTAATATTTATCAGTCGCGTTTGATTAGTTTTGAAATCCTTCTCTTCTTCACTTAATTAATGGCTCCACCCAATAAGTAGGGACTCCACCAATGTCGAGTATATAAGGGTAAAACAGGACTTAAATTTGGGGCGGACAGACTTACACACTTGCGATATTTATTTGGAAATCGGTGCAAACACACAAAAATTTTAGAAAAAACTTGGAGCAGCTAAAACAAACACAAAACAATAAAATCCTTCTCGTTGGTTCCCTATTACAATTATGGCTTTTGCATATACCACAACAGCGCCATCTTCATGTACAAATAAGAAACTATTTACAAACCAAAAACTTTAGTATCGGAGCCCTCTGTCGGTTATTAAATGAATCTCTAACATTACAAATACATATGTACTAAAATTATAATGGCATCAAGCTAGATGTCAGCTTTTTGAAATGACGAATGAAATATAGCTAGGTAATAAAAGAAATTATAAATTAAAAAGGCGCTGTAAACTAAGAATGTATATGGATAGTTTTTGATTTTATCGCGGACTAGTAGAAAGATAATTTTTTCATCATAATTAGTTATTAAGTAAATCTTGCAGGTGCTACCTAACAAATAGGACGTACTTTTATAAATAAAATTAAACATTGATCTGACTAGCTTAATTCGAATTCTGTTCATTTATTTTCCACCCGCTCTGTACAGTTGAGAGAGAGAAAATAAAAGAAAATACATATAACGGCGCTAGCTATTCCCGCACAAATACTATAAACGCGAAATTTTGTAAGCATGGACGGATGAATGTTTGTTACCCTTTCACAAATCTGCATGCATGGATTTTAATGAAGCTTAACAATAATATAGCTTATAATACATCAGAATAAAACATGAGCTCTATAAATACTGCCTGTGGATTCGACTGCGGATAAAACAGTATTTATATCTCACCTGGAAATCGAAGGTTTCCTCGATGCCAGAATGCATTCAAGCAAGCATGCAGACGAAATGAAGAGACATTTGTTATTTATTAGCTTTGCTAATGACTTCGTCCGCATTAGCACTGTGACTTCGTGTAAAGTGCTAAACTATTTTTTATTTTATTTATTTAAATTAATACACACAACAGATCAATATCACATTGACATTACATAATTATTTTTGTGTTCGAATCTCAATCAAATGTGTTCAATTGATATTTTCATTGCGAAACTTATTTACAACTTATTATAATTCCTATTTGTACTCATACAGCTGAATACCTCTACTAGTTATGTCAATTCCACCACTATCCATTTGGAAACAGCAATTTAATTTATTCTATAATATTTCCCGACACTGAAAGCCTAGGAACATAATCATGTCTCTTTCTTCTCAACCGTTTAGACTATAGTTTGTAGTTTATAGTTTTGTTCTACTAAAACTATATATAGTCTTATGTTTCCATGTTACCTTACGGCAATCGTCGCGATGTCGATCACGTGTGCGGTTGCGAACGCCGCCGCGCTTGCCGCCGCTGGGGCAGGCAAGAAGGCGGCACAAGTGCAACTTCAGGCTGAGCTGAATACTGATGATGAATGGAATAAGTTCTTGGGGAGGGAAGGGCTTTTGGGTAAGATCTTGATGATTCGAATTTTAAAGTGAAGTTTTTTGTCCGTTTATCTGTTCGTTACTCATTACACTAATCACTCTCATCTACTTGAACTCAGGTATAAGTTAAAGGCTTCTAATTTTTTGTCCGTCATAAGCAGAAGGATAAACATTTTTTATTAAAATGTGTTTAAGACAGAACATAATACTATAACTAGCTATAAGGTTACGAAATCACTTTAAGTATGATGAATAAAAGAATAGTATAAGAAGAAATATGATGCTAAACAATTTAATATCATATTCAAATAAATCAATAACGAACGTATAACATAAGTTGTCAGTTTCCAACTATTAATACTTTATTATTTACATTTCTTTATATTCGTACACTAACTAAAAACTATGGAAAGGACAAAAACGTTTTATTGATCTTAAGACTATTGTCTTGATGTCTGTTGTGCTGATGCTGTATTTAATACTCACAGTACTTAAAACTTATTAATTCCTCTCCTTAGTAGTGGACGTGTACACGGAGTGGTGTGGCCCTTGCATCGGAATGGTCGGCAACCTGAAGAAAATCAAAGTGGAGATTGGCGGAGACAACCTGCATCTCGCTATCGTAAGGCGACCGTTATACATACTATAAGAACCAAATATATAACCCTGTACTACAAACCGACAACTATACGTCGTTTTGGGAACGTCGGTTATAATAATTCAGCTTTAGCAGCTACCATTATTCCCAATTTACTAAATGGTTATGTTAAGAGTGTTTTTAAAGAAAGTGTTTAATACAAGAAATCGAATAAATATTAGCAATAAAGAGAATGAAGCAATTTATTATGTAGTAATTTTTAATTATAACAATTAATGAATATATCAGAAATTTCAACATCCCGATTTCTTATCGATTATTTAATAAGAAATCGATGTGAATACCCAAAGGACGATATTACTAATTGATTACATTATAATTGTAGGCGAAAGCGGATACCATTGAAAGCTTGAAGAGATTCAGAAATCGTAGCGAACCTACATGGATGTTACTTGCGGTAAGTAAATATCCTTACTTATTAATTGACGTTATTTGTCTTTTGCTTTTTGTTTCTGCGACAGTGGGCAACTGAGCTGATGGTTCGCCCGATCGTAAACTATCACTACCACCATTAACATTTGCAGGAGTAGAAAAAAGAGCCTAGGGGTTTAGGCTTTGAGGTGTGCCCACTTTTAATGGGTAAGGGATGCGATAAGGATTCACCGACCGCAACAAAGAAATGGATAGCGAAGGGAGAGGAATATAATTTGTAAAGGAAATAGTAAATTATTTGTGTCTAAGTTGTTACGTACCTACCAATTTCCTTTTTCTATAAGTTAGGTAACTTACGAGAAAATAATGCGATTTGCTTTCAAGAATCTCATCTGATACAAATGTTATCAAATGAAAATTGTAACGTTTATTAATGTGAATGTGGCATTCGTTTGCTATATTCATTATTCAGTGAACAATTTATGTGTCATTAAACAATTATAAAGCAAATTTACTTGATGACTTCAAAACTTTGTTTGCAAGCTGAAACTTTGGCAATTAGCGCATTTCCGTCACGAATTCAAATAGGACATACTTTGGTTTTTAAGTTTTGCTGTTAGGTTGAGTTCGTTGTTACGATTTAGCTCAAACACTAATCGACTGATTGAAAGACAATGTTTTCCAATCATAGGTACATATTTTTCATAATCATATTCTACATATTTCTTTTTACCCGGGCATGCCGGGATATAAAGCAAACTCCTATTAATCCTAATAATATTATGACCACAAAAATTTATAGAATATATGAATGTCACTCTATCACGGAAAAACTACAAAGTAAATGGATTTTGATAATACTTTGCAATGATGTAGTTTATGTACCAAGTATTTGAGCTATAGAAATACTCACTTTAACCCGCGATTTCGGTACAGGTAATTAATATTCATCAATCAATCAAGCTTGCTTTATCCTCCTTTTCATTACTAGCTGCGCCCCGCGGTTTCACCCGCGTAAGCTTGTATCCCGTAAGAATATCGGGATAAAAAGTTGCCTATATGTTATTCCAGTTGTCCAGCTGTCTACGCACCAAATTTCATTGCAATCGATACAGTTGTTTTTGCTAGAAAGAGCAACAAACATAAACTTTCACATTTATAATATTAGTAGGATACGTTAAGTACAACGATAATCCCTAATAGATACATTGTCCCAAACTATGAAAATAGGTACTCAATACACATGTGTAGGTATAATTGTATAAATGATACATATATGAGGTTTGCGGTGAAATGGCACGGTGTGGACCGTATTGATTAAACAGCTGTTAACAATACCCTATGAGCTGAATTTTTACATTTCACTATACCTATGTGTTTATATGATGTTTTACAGTTTCTTGTACAATAAATAAATGTTTAAGATGTGAATAGCTAAAAACAAAAATTATTTGAGGTGACCTTGATCTGGATGATTCCGAATTTAATTAAACCAATTAGCCAAGCCAACCAATAAGCTTCACATTATATCCACAATCATTACCAATCAACAACCGATCCTATATCTTCTTTCAACGTAGTTTTCTCCTTCGGTACTGCCAAACGAAGGATAGGTTTAGGTAAAAATATTTCCCGCCACTCTACATTTTTTACTCTATGCATCTAAAACATCGTCTGCCTTTATAACAAAAGTTCATTAATGTTAGATTTTTTTATGTCATGGCCCGCTGCCACTGACCTAGTGTTTCAACTGATGTCTAGTGGTCACCACCGCCCATGAGCATTCGGTAGTGATTGCGAATTCGCTGCCTGCTTTTTAAGGGGTAAGGGAAAAGGACAAGATTGAGGACTGTAAGTAAGGAATGAATTGGGAAGGGTGAGGAAATGGAAACGGACCTCCGGCTTCCCCAAGCACGAAACTCAGTAGCATACAACTATTTAGCATGTTCAACTCTCATATCTTAGACTTTTTTTGCTAAACCAATTTAATCGGATTTTAATCTAACACGCAGGCGGGTCAGCTGCTGAACGTGGTTTTCGGAGCAGATGCCCCGCGGCTCACGCGCACCATCGAGCAGGAGCTGCAGAGCGAGGAGCTGGTGCGGCGCGGCGAGCGGCAGCGCGTGCAGCGCGCGCCGCATCACCTCACCCCCCAGGAACAGGTGCAGGAACTAGCGAATAATTCGATAGGATTTTGAAGATAGGATAGGTTCTCTCGATTGAATAACTTACCAGATTTCTACAAAGTGGTTTCGAAAGGGATTTTATTCATAATACGCGTATTTGCTTCAACAGTTGTTTTAATTCTCTGTTATAGCTTATTGCCCTTAACTGGATATAAATCTAAACATTACACAGGTTTATATACACAGTACAAGCAAACGTTTAAAGATATCGTCATCTGTCGCCTACAAACCAAAATTTAAATATCTCCATAATTTAAAAGGAAGTAGCCCTAGCTCAAGAGAAGCTTCTAGAAGCAAAGAGAGCCAAAGAAGCGACGGCAGCTGCGAACGCGCGCACTGCGCGGCGCGAAGCGAGGGCGAAGCGTCTAGAGGCGCACTTCAACGACGTGTGTCCCGCGCTCATGATGCCGCACGCGCAGAAACATTTGCGAAAAGTGTCTGATGCGCTTGAACCGTATGGTAAGTTCGTCACTTTATGTATTTCTAAATACACAATCTATTGCGGACTCGTCTCTGTAAAAACTGCTTTGAGGACCGATGGTAAGTCATGTTATTTATCAAATCAAAAGCGCTTCTATAAAACGCCTAGTTGAATGAAAACAATAAATTACTCAATAAATGGGCACATTTCCCGATGTCTTTGGTTCATAAAGATTATATTGTTCCTTTCTTATATAAAGTGAAATAAAAATATCAATACTTAGGTAAGCCGTAAACTAGTTCTAAGTATAGATCCCAACTTTCACATTTCAATAGGTGTAGTCATAGCGGACAAGTGCCCTCTAGTGCTATCAAAAGACAATGTCCGTGCTCTCTCCGTGGAGGACGCGTCGCTGGGTACTGAGGAGGCAGCCGCGGCGCTGGTAGAGCGGCCCTCCCTCACCCTGCTGCTAAAGAAATTGCCAGATAGAGAGGGGAATGTTATAGGTATCTTTTCATAGAAAATTCCTGACTGTATATTAAATCCTGTTTGTAAAGACGAAATAACGTTTTATGAGTATATGAAAGTATAAATGTTTATACTTTCATATAGAATAAATCTATTTATGTTTCACCATACACGTTTGACTATAAATAATCTTCGAAACGATTGGATAGATATTGGTGGGAACTCCAGAGCTATATCTATGTTTTTTGCCTAGAAAAATAACTTAAAACACAATAAAGAAATCATTTCTATTGTCTGTTATTTATTTGTACGCGAATTCTTGTAAAGGTTTATAATTTGACAGAGTTGGCTCGTAAAGCATTGTTTGGTGACGGGATAGATTTAGAAGAAGGGGAAACCAAGAAGTTCCTAGCAGAAGAGTTCATGGCAAACACCGTCCCAGGCCTTTTCGTTCCCGCCGACAGGCATCAGCGAGCGGCAGCGTTGGACCTACTGTTTCCCAAGGTTTTTAAAACAAACAGAAAAAAATGCGACAACGTTAGTAAAAGAACAAAATTGCCCTATCGGCTCAATCATCAATTACTCTGTATAAGTAATAACGATATAAAAATTCTACGATATTTATTTTGAAAGTTATAAAGAATAGAAAAAAAATCATGAGGCGGGATTCGAACCTGTCTTTCGCCAAATATTTCGTTTCAAAAAAATATGAAAAAATATTTACCTAGTTTACTATTTTCTATACATTATGAAATTAGAATAATAAAGAAAATAAGCATGTTTATAATTTTCCAAATTCCACATTGCAAGCTTTGTTTAATTTAGAAGTAAACGGCGTCGTGTATAAAATTTTGAATATTCAATATGAATCCTTGTTCATGCATTTTTGAATGATGTATTCCAGATGGTGGGAGCACTAGTCGAGCCCCCAACCCCTGCGGAGCCCCCACACTTGCTCATGGTATTCGGCGCGTGGCAACGTCGCGCCATCCTGACAATCACATCCACCCCCAAGCTGGCCCAACGACTGATCAGATACGGTTTCTTCGCGGATGCAAGCATAGAAGAACCGAAATTGCTGGCCAAGAACATAGATCGATATGAGGAGAGGCCGGAAAAGGATTAGTGAGTATTATCACAGCACTAGCTGTTACCCGCGGCCCCACTCGCGTGGTACCCGGGTAAATTTATCAGGAAAGACTTGGCTTCATAACATGGTGTAGGTACGACATGGGTGAAACCGCAGATTACATCTAGTATAAGATAAACACGGCACACTTGTTATATAAGTAAATAATAATTTTTCTATCAGATATAAGATTACGTGGCACGTATTTCTACCTATTAACCATTTACTAATACCTATATACTAACTATTTGACTCAATCAAGCGCAAAAATTTCATTCACATCAATACGTCTACGTATAAATAATTGTTTATCTTTTAACACGTTTCCTTCACTAAGAAAACTTCACTTTCGAAATAAAAGTCAAAACGTCATTTCCATTTTTTCATGTTGCCGATATTCCACAGCTCAGAAACAATTGCGCTCATGGTAGCCGTTGGAGTAGCTGAACCAGCTCTAGTCGACCCCAAGGACATACCGCCAGATGGACCTCCAGAAGAACTGCTGACCCTGGGTCCACTCCACGTAAGCGAGGACACTGTTACTGGGGAAGAGGAATGCGCTAGGTTCTTCCCGCCTGGCTATAGCGTGCCTGAACATAAACCCAAGCCGAAGTCGAAGAAGAAGAAAAAGGTATCTAGTCCGATCAAAAAAAATCAGTACATATATTATTTAATTTGTAGTGATCGTGCATATCATCATCATCAGCCCATATATGTTTCCACTGCAAGGACTCGCGCCTCCTGTGAGGGTTCAGGCCTTAATCCACCACGCTGGCCAAGTTCGGGTTCGCAGAGGCCATTTGATTCTTCTCCACACGTTTTTCTTCATCGTTTCGAGCATGTGTATCTTGTACAGAGAAATTGGAAAATCTTATAATTTATATAAAAATTATATTAAGCAAGCTCGACTGGTCTCGAACCACAATTTTCGCCATGTAGTCCAAGATCTCAGTCACTGAGCCACCTACGTCATGCATACATACTTCAATATAATCGCAGATACTCTCGTAATTCTATTTCTACACTGATTTCATTAAAACAGCTCAAATAAAACACTCAAATTGTGATTGATTATACATTAAAAACATTTTTTTTACTTGTTTGTAATGAAATTCATAAAAGAATAAGCTACCACTAATTTGGGCATTAACCACTTTTTTATAATTCATGAAATATTTATGTTTTTAAATTAAATTACAGAAGCGTCATGAAACTAAAGATGGCGAGGATAACGTCACAGAAACATCCACTGAAGTGGCTGAAGATGACGTTGTGGATGGTTCCGCAGAAGGAGATGGGGACGGGGAGGGTGAGGATGCCGGCGACGATAATGGGGATGGCGAGGATGAAAAGGATCCTGAGGATGGCGAGGATGAAACGCACCTTGATAAAGCCACTTCACCACCGCCAATTGCTACTTAATCTTTACATAACGTTTGTTTATGCGTCTGTAAAACAATATCTCTACACCTATGAATACAATAGATTTTATTTTGTTGTGTGAAAATATCCATAATATATGCCTCGCAATTGTGAAGTATCTCGTTTATATTTAAAATTATGTTTTATTAATGTCTTGTATATTGTATACTTGTATAGATAGTAAAAAAATAAGCATATTTATTGTTTACATTGCAAATTTTTAAGTGATATCTTCCTATACCACTTCGTTACGTAACACGTTACGGCGCTGGTCTGGCTCCTCTTTCTCTCACGCATACGACTATATTAGTTTAGGATATCACTCAGGCGTCCTGACACTCACACGTTTTTTAATATGTATGTTTAAAAAGGTTAAATAAAAGACAACATATTATATTCTAAAATTTGTATTTTCATTAATTTATAAATAGTCAATTATAATATAGATTTAACAATAAAATAAATTGAGTAACGACTTAACCTTGTATTAGTAGTGATGGTGCGGTCACACCACTGAGTCTTTTCGATTCCTGAAAACAAAAAAATAAAACAATATTAGTATCGTGGGTATAGCAGCAGGTGAGATAACAGAATAAGTATAACAGTTGGTTGCTATGATTCATAATTAAAATATGTAATAAACATATTTTAAATACAACCTTTAGTCATGTTTGAAGACTAATAAAATTTCAATACATTGTTATTAACACTGGAGTATAACAAAAAATGTATGATAGTGCATGATTAAGACAGTTATTATGAAAGGTAGGATTACTATTAATTTGATGTATTTCTTTAAATATGACTCTATAAATGATTCGTGTGTATATATTTGCTTGTATGTGCGTGCACGCATTCTTGTTTACGCAACCTATTGTGCATAGTTGCGTACGTGTATGAATGCGTGCGTGTGTGCGTGTGGGCATGCATATGTGCGTGTGTGCGTGCGTGCGTGCGTGTGTGTGCGCTCACCATATGTAGTGCGTGTCGTGGTGCGGCGCGCGCATGACGCCGACGCCGCCGCCGAGCCGCCGGTAGTTCATCGCGCCGCACAGCCGCCACTGGTTCGACTCCGGGTCGTACACCTGCACCAGAACTTTCTCTATTAGCGCCTTTACATGACGTATGCCATTCGAAGCGGGTGCATCGAATGCGGCTTCAAATATGACAAAGAAACGATACTAACATAAAAAATCAAAATGTAGAGAGTAGAAATATTAGTGTAATATTACATAATGCTACACAAAAACAGCTAATTTCATCTATCAACTCGACGCAACTCAACCATCGCGAATGAGCTTCAATAAAGAATACATTAAGAAGGTCAAGTATGAGATATGCAAGCAGGAGTGACCTCGATGGACTTGAGGTAGGCGGTGCCGTCGAAGCCGCCGACGGCGTAGAGCTGCCCGTTGACGACGGCGAGCCCCACGCCGCTGCGCCGCGACGTCATCGCCACCACCGGCGACCACGTGTCCGTCGCCGGCTCGTACCTGCGCACCCGCAGCGAACAACGCATGTTATACACCACACACCACACACCACACACCAGTGTAAACAAATAATAGGTATTATACACCCTGTGCAAAATAGAAATAAGTATAATACACCTGTGTTAACAAATATTGCATGATAGACGCTCGTCCCGGCTCCGCTCGGATATCAAGATACCTGTTTTATCCCAAGGGAGCATTTAATCGGGATACAAGGTATCCTATCACCCAAATCAGCTCATACCCTGTCTGTATACTAAATTTCATCAAAGCCGTTCAGTAATTTCAGTGTGATTGACGGACAAATATGCAAACAACAAACTTTCACATTTATAATATTAGTGTAATATAATATTAGTATGATTATACATCCCGTGTAAACAAATAATAACTATTGTATACCTTGTGTAAACAAAGAACACATATGTATTATACACTTTGTGAAAACAAATAGTGGGCAATATACACTTTGCTTTCAGTGTTTGTGAAAAATGTCATATTACAAAATTGGGACAGCTTACACGATCTTACTACGGATTAGTGTTTATTTGAGGAAGTGTTAATATCATTTTCACTTGAAAATTAAAACTATTAGATATTGCACTAATTCAATTTAGAGACCTTCCCTTATAAGGGATGTATAACAACATCAATTAAACCACTCCGAATTTAACAAGTGGGAAGCCGCGGGCAAAAGCTAGCCTTGTCAATGATGACATGACAAAAAAGAACAAATTTTCATTGTAGTAGTCGAGCATGCTACGGCACTCGCACCGGGGAAGTACCACATCCCCACAGAAAACCGGCGTGAAATAATAGCATGCTATTGTGTTTCGTACGGTGAGTGGGGGAGCCGGAGGCCCGTATCCTTTTCCTTGCCCTTCCCAGTCCTTTCCTTCATTCCTCTCATCAATCCTTTCCTAATCCCTTCCCAATTAAAGTCGGCGATCCATTTGGACGCCTCTCCAAATGTTCATGGGCGGTGGTAGCGCTTACCATCAGGCGACCCACCAGCTCCATGCCGACCATGACATAAAAAAAAGAAAAAAAAAGCTAACCGTTCAGCGGAGGAGAGCTCGGTGCAGTCGTCCCTGCCGCCCACGGCGTAGATCTGTCCGTCGAACACGGCGCAGCCGAGGTGCTTGCGGCGCGTGGACATGGCCGCCACGCTCGTCCACTTGTTGGCGCGCGGGTCGTAGCGCTCCACCTGCCTCGGGTTAGCATCGGTTATATGTTATGTGTAGGGATCGCTTATCGGCCGAATTGCCGGCTCAGCTGACGGCTGCGATAAAAAAAAAGGAAGCTTTTGTGTGGTTATACGTTTGTAACGATTTCACGCTAAAACTGCTGTATCGATATTAAAAATTCTTTAAATATCTCTCCTATTTATTATATCGGTACTGACCCGGACAACGCTGTTTTGCCTTACTCTTATCATTTAAGGGTGTGACAAAAGGATGTTGACAGATTCTCAGACCTAACCGATATGCACAAACATTCCATAGGAATCGGTTCAGCCGTTTCGGGGGAGTATGGGAACGAACATTGTGACACGAAAATTTTATATCTATACAATTTTTTTTTTTTTTGTTATAGCCCATGTATTGAGGAGGCTTTTAGGCTATATAACATCACGTGTTTCGCGGGTAAAACGGCGGGGCACAGCTAGTGTCACACAGAGGTCTAGTAAGTGTCTCGTATCTATATAACACGCACAGTGTTGAGCGGCGACTGTCCGTCGGAGCCGCCCACGGCGTACAGGTAGCCGCCCAGCACCGCCACGGCCACGCCCAGCCGCCGCGTCGTCATCGCCGCCACCTGCGCGGTGTGAAAACAATGTTAATTTATGTTATTTGTTGTTGTTTTCATTCTCTGTTTTTTTTTCATTTTTTACGTGTATCTACAACGTAGTTCACATATATTTATATTAAATAAATTCATACAATTTGTAAATAAGACAGAGTGTCCCGTAACTAGACGTCAAACTGAAAACAGGCACTTGGTCCCAACATAATAATTGTTAATAATGAAAGAATGCATTATACATGCACATCCAACGTATGCGTATCTCTATAACTCGTAACTTTTTAAAATAGAAAAGTTATTATTTACTAGTTGCACTCGGCAAACGCTGTTCTACCTTACTCTAATCATTTAGGGGTATGAAAAATAGATGTTGGCCGATTCTCATAGATACCGGATAAACACAAGAAAATTTCATCAAAATCGGTCAAGCCGTTTCGGAGGAGTATGGCATTTTATTATTATTTATTTTACTTATTTATTTATCAAAATCACATGCCATTAGAGATGTAACCCAATGCGACAGCTTAACAAAACAAACTAAGTACCTAACTAAGAATACTTTCAACATAGTATATAATATATGAAAACGATCGCAACGCACCTTGGTCCAGCGGTTCTCCTTGGGGTCGTACCGCTCGACGTGGTTGAGGCACTGCACGCCGTCCTGCCCGCCCACCGCGTACAGCGCGCCCTCCAGCACCGCCACGCCCACCGACGTGCGGCACGACGACGTCGGCGCCACCGCGCCGCACCACTGCGCACGCGCGCCGCGTTACCGCACACCCGCACACCCGCGCACCCGCACACCCGCCAGGTGCGCCCGCGTGCGTGCAATAGTGCATTCCACACGGCAAAAACATTGCCTCGTGACAAACATCATGTCCGGCTCGAAGGACCAATTCAGTAATAAAATTGAGCATAGTAAAATGCAAATTATCATCCGATATATAAAATTATCTATTCCGATATGCGAACAACGTCGTTGTTCATTAAAAATAGCAAAGATCAGTAGGCACTTTTCGTGAAAAATCTCATGTCCAGCTCGAAGGACCAGCTCAGTAATAGAGTGCGAAATATCGTCCCTTTATACAGGGGGCGCACCTGGTTGGTCTGCGGGTCGTAGCGCTCGATGCTGTTGAGGTAGCTCTGGCCGTCGTGGCCGCCGACGGCGTACAGCAGGTCGTGCAGCACGGCCACGCCCACGCCGCAGCGCCGCTTGGACATGGGCGCGACCATCTTCCAGTCGCCCGACGCCGGCTCGAAGCGCTCCACCGACGCGATGGCGTCGCCCGAGCACCAGCCGCCCACCGCGAACAGCACCTCGCCTGCGCACACGCACCGACCACGTCACGCTAACCACACTACTCACTGTCTACAGCCCGTCAAAAGGTCGTAAACAAAAATAGCGAATATCGAAATCTCTCCTTCAATAAATGAAATCCGCTAGGACGGTCGGTTTGTGTTTATAAACATGTATAAATAGGCAGAAAGACTTAATCATGGGGATCGCAGCCGTCTTCAGCGGGCCAAGGAAAGTACCACATTCCCACAAAAGATCGGCGTGAAATAGTAGCTAGCACGCTACTGTGATTCGTTCGATGAAAAGGGGAGCCGAAGGCCTGTACCCTTTCTTCTCTTCTTTACCCCTTAAAAACAAGCAAAGCATTTACAGCAGCCTTACCTCCTTGAATGTTCATGGGCGGTGGTGATCGCTAACCATCCGAACCACCAGCTCAGTTGCCCGCTCTGACATAAAAAGAAACAAACAAGACGACAGACCTCTACGCGTGGGCTTCCTGGGCCTGGTGCGCGGGCCCTGCATGAGCGGGCGCTCCTGCGGCAGCAGCAGGTAGTTCTTGGCCTCGTCCAGCAGGTCGCGGCACGCGTCGTCCGCGCGGATCAGCAGCTCGGCCGACACCGTGCCCACCAGGAACTTGGGGCTCAGCAGCGGCAGCCGCACGTGCTGCAGCACCTGCAACCGGAATATATGCCTTGAGATTTTTTTTATTGAAAATCTCGGCTCTAGTACATGAAATAAAAGCCAGAAATTATTTTAGTGGATAGATGGTAATGACAATAAAATACCTACTTAACTTAGATAAGGCATCATCATCAAAAGCAATTCTTGGCATATATTTTGTGACACTAAAAGCTATATTTCTGTAAAACTCATACAGAGGATTTATCAATTTCAAATGGAAAAATTTTCTTACATTTGGCCCTGATAATAATAATCTTGCAGACCGATACTTATCACTAAAACCCCCAAAGCGACCCCATGGTACCTGGGCCAGATGCTGGCGCCGCTCCGCCACGTTGTACTTGACCCAGGACATGACCGCCTGGAAGGTCTGCTCCTCGGAGCGCACGTTCAGCTCGTCCGACGACACGATGTCGATCAGCTGCGCCGCCGGCAGCAGCAGGAACTCCTCGCTCTCCATCACCTGCAGGTCATCCACCGCGATATTGCACAGTCACTCTTGTATCTCATACAAATATCTATAGCCTATTTTAAATGTTTATATTTACTTCTACTTTAAAGAGTTAATTGTGAATCTAGTTGGTAAGGTTAGTCAATGCTCCTCCCGATTAATATGAACCCCTTTTTTTACACTGAATTCTTGTAAAAAATCTCACATTATTGATAAAAAGCAACTTAAAAACATTTCTGGATGTCATGTTGCTAACACCTTACCTCTGGAAAGTTTTGTTGTGTGAATTTGTCAGCAATCCGTAGCAGTTCCCGGCAAGAATGCGTGTCGGCGAAAGCCCTGATCCCGAGGCAGTTCGAGCAATCCAGCTGCCGCTTGAGGAACTCGCAGCACACGTCCTGGATCTCTTGCAGCTGCAGCAGGCACGCCGCGGGCAGGAGCGCCTGGAACACCACCGGTGTTACGTTAGTCTAGGTGGAAGTGGATGTTCAAAACGCCAAAATTTGACGTGAATTCGCAATTTTGAAACAAAAATATAGCTTCTAAATCACAGATTAAAAATTATGAAAGCTAGACTAACATATAAAAATCACACTGCACCTGTACTTATTACTACTTGGCTTTCGACTACTAGTTAGTAATCCAAACCCTCACCCAAACCACCCCAAGGTACCTGGACATTGCTCTCTTCGACCACGATGTGGGCGGTGTAGCAGAACTCGATGAGCTGCTCCATCGCGTGCTCGTCCACGTCGCGGATGGTCACCTCGGTGGCGCGCGACTCCGCCAGCTCGCCCGTGAACATCGCGCGGAAGTATGGGCTGCATGCTGACAGGATCACCCTACACCACGAATACTTGTTATCAACCGACAACGTATCTATAATGTGGGAGTCGACCACGCCACCGCGCGACGCTCAGCATAACATAGTTTTGGCATTTATCACCAGTGCAAATAGTAATTTCTACAGAGACGAAAGGTCAAGAAACTCTCTAGTTGCTGTTTTAAAATAATATCAATTTAACTTAATAAGTGATATGTACATAACAATGTTGCCAAAGAACTGTCCTTAAGTGATATGTTATCATTCATGAATTTTCATCTTCATTCAATGAAAGATGTGGGTCGAATCCCCTCCTAATCCATTCTGAGACATTGAAATGCAGGTAAATAACTAAATTTAATCAACACAATGATATTGAAGTTCAATGATTACTATGGCTTCATATCTAAATAACTAGAAATCTCTCGGCTGACTTCGAGCCAGCTGGCCTTGCGTCAGTCTTGCATAGAAGAAAAGTAATTTGATCAGCATTCCGAAGATACAACTAAATACTAGTGCTACTACACTCTGTATGGCAATTGAGATATTAGTTTTTAAATGACTTTTGATTTTGAAATGTTAAATCTTTACAATACACAGGTATTCACTTGAAATAAAAAAAGACATTGCTTAGTTTTATAAAAATTAAAAAACAAAGTTTAATGATGCAATCAACTAAACTGTCTTAATTTCTCTTATACAGTGTATAGCTACATAAGGACATTTTAAATCCTCTCTATCCTAATTAAGATAAAAAGATAAACTCATGAAATTATTGTATTGTCACTGATCCCTTACAAAGTGTTAAGTGGATCAAAAATAAGTCTAAAGGAGTGGGCTACATACAAAAATAGAATCATTCATAAAGCTAAAAGTGTATTAAAAACAAATATGTACACAACTTATCATCCCTGTGATAACAATCAAAGCACAATTAATTTATTAATGACCTTGTTTACTTATTAACATTCACATCCACTTTGCCTTGGTTTAATGTTTTGTTAATTTTTAGCATTAATCACTTCCTTAATTTATCAATATACTTAATCTTTGGCTTCCATTTCCACTTAAACTTTAACAATAACATAAAATAACATTAGTTCTTTATTCCCAAAGAAAAACAACTGTTGCAGCATAAATTATTTAAAAAAAAACTTCTTACCTGTGTGCAAACAATTTCCTATTAGCCACATTAAGCACCACGTCGCATAGCTCTCGGTGCCGCCGGAGCGCCGACAGCTCACCCAGGATGGCCCGCGGGTGTTTCTCCGACGTGTGCGAGAGCCGCGCGCCACTTCCCCCCACCCCGCCTACCCCTCCTGGTGAACCCCCTTCGCCCATCCTAATAAATATTAAACATAAATTTAAAGAACCCAATAAAAATTATTATGTGTAATAAAGGTTTGAATCAAGTAATAGGCAATGATACACACTGATTCTTAGGGTTCTTATTTAATCACCCGAAGACATCACAAGAATAACTGAATACATACTTGTATTAAATGTATGAAGCATCAAAGTAGTTACAGTGCTGTGCTCTGAGTGATGAAACCAAAAAATAAGAGGGACAGCAAGAGAAATGTTTACTAAAGATTTATTACTCTATTTGTTACATGAACTCTTGCTTGTTCAATTCCTTCATACACTTATACTATACAAATAAACCTTTAACCTTACAAGAAATATAAATATGATCATGATTTAACTTAAATCGTCACTTACAATTGCGTCAAAGTAATTAAATGATGTAGTATAAATTTCACTGTTTGAAAGTTACAGTTAAATTTATTATTTACTTTTACGAGGTATGCAATACCAATGTTATTGAATGCAAGTGATTCAGTTACATAAATATTATACGAGGAAACAATGAAGACTTACAAATGATGCAACCTTCCGACCGAGCCACATTTATGAAAGTTGCAATAACAAACAAATCTTATTAATATAATGTAAATTCTTTACATTGACATACGAAAGAAAAATTGTGCTTTATTTCCTCAACATATCTCATATACAAGATACATCTACCAAGTACTTTGACTTTTAATGAAAAAAATCACATCAAATGCACCTTTTATGACCGCGCGCGTTTCCCAGCTGCAAGCGCAGCGGGGGCGAAGCCCAACCCCACACGGAGTCAATCTGCGACCAAGAAACCCTCCATAAAATATTTACTTTTACAATTTCAATGCAAAACTATGGGACACTTCACTCTATACAAAGTACACTAAGTGTAATAAACATACACATGCATTATTATACGATGTGTAATATACACATCGTATACATACTAACAAAAAAGACCTTTTGTTATACTGTATACAATAATTGTATTCGTTACTACTCGATAATTTATGCGAATGTCAATGATCCCTATTCAGACTTACCTTTGAGGTTTTCTTTACCCTGCTTAACCAAAATATTCCTCGAAGGAGCGCGAACCTTTCAGTATGCGCCCTGAGGTTAAGATACAAATCAGTTAACGATACATCGATTTCTTAATCACAAAAATTTTTATGTTTACTGTTACACAGGCTTGGACATTTTACAATAGTTCACAAGTTTTCAAAAAGTATGTCCCGAAAGTATGTCACACAGAGCTAAATAGAATGAATTTATGTCATTTTGACCAAAAATTAATTATTTTAAACTTAATTTTAAAAACTTGGTTTAAAATATTAGAATATATATTTACGTTATGCATGTGAGGTATAAATGATTAAATTTTATTTTAATATAATTATATTTTTCTTCTTTAATCAAATTACAATGTTGCCTTTCGGAACTTACCTGGAAGGTCAACGTCAAGTGTCCATATTGCAACACAGATTATGACGATATTTATAAAAACCGAAAGGAGGATTGCGAAAGATTCAATGTTTCGCAATAAATAAACTATTTGAATAGTACAGAATATTTTATTAACATTAACAATGCTCCCGTTTTATTATTGTCAATAAAAATCTTTGAACGCCATAGTTTACGTTAGAGTCATTTCAAAATGTTCAAAATATAACCAAATTGTTATATACTCTGTGGTATTTGATAAAAAAAAAAAGATATCTTGACAAATAACAGCTGTTATCTTTCAATTTATGACAGATTGCAGGTATAAACAAACTAGTTTTACACGAAAGCAACTTTGAAGAAAAATAAATAATTACTAAATTTTACTAATAAAGAACATGTCTATAGCTTTGCTATTGGAAAAGTATGATGTATCCACTGAAGAGGGGCTTCAGAAAGCGCTTCATGATATTGAAAAAGAAGAGGTATTCAAACGCTAAATAGTTTGTTCATATTGAATTCTTATATTGGTAATAAACATGTCTCTTAAAAACGGTTTATTTTTATTTCAGTCGGAAGTTAACGAGGCTTTATCAAATGCACTGTCAAAAGCGTGTGTACTGGAGGGAAGACTGCGGTCAGCAAGTCAAGCTTACACTAATCTCGGCGAAGTCAAGAACGATGCTCAAATAGCCGCTGATATGGTCAACAAAACTGCGGCATTGGCGAGAGATGTTAGCGCTAAAGTGCGGCAACTTGATCTTGCTAGAGTGAGTAACAGTTATTATAAAATAGTGTTAACTGAAACATTTATTGCTTTGTGAATCTTAAGAGAAATAATGGGTGAGTTCAATGTCTCTTACTTACTTTAACAACATCTCTATAGATGTTATCAAAGTAAGTTTGATTACATGTAAAGAATAGTAATGTAAATTATAGAAATAAATTAATCTTATTATATGATACCATTTGAAATTCTTTATATTTAATAGTTAATTATAATTTTTTCCACAGTCCCGAGTAGCTGAATGTCAACAAAGGGTGCATGATTTAATAGATCTAAAAGTGTGCAGTGCTGGTGTAGATGCAGCTATAAAAGCACATGATTATGAAACTGGTTTGTATTTCTATTCTAGAGGTCCGCCCCTGCTTCACCCGTGGTACATATAAAGCCTATAGCCTTCCTCAATAAATGCGATACTAGCACTGAAAGAATTTTTCAAATTGGACCAGTAGTTCCTGAGATTAGTGCATTCAAACAAACTCTTCAGCTTTATAATATTAGTATAGATTAACATGCATATTAGATAAACTTTCTTTAATAAATTGCACATCATCTTGCACATAGATTCTATTTTGAAACAGCAGAAACACTTTACCAACAAATATTTATTTTTAACTAGCTGTTGCTCTCGGCATTGCACATGTTTATTCAGATTAGTTTTATATATATTATTATAAAATATTTAATTTAATATTCTTATAAAGAATAAACCTTCCACTTGGATCACTCTATCTTTTAAAAGAACCCCATCAAATCGATAACCTCTTTAGTTTTTGGAAGTTGGTTGAAAAAAGAATCCTTATTCAATAAAATAGTACTAAGAAATTAATAATGAACAATATTTAAGATACAGTACACAGAACCATTCTAATAAAGAAATGATCAGGTTAATAAATTGTTGGATAGTCCTAAAGGACTATATTCTGTTTATGTTAAAACATAAACAGAATATAGCATAAAATTAAAGCACAATTTATGAATAGAGCTTGAATAATAAGCAATTAAATATAAAAATATATTTTGTATTGGCTCCGGCAGCCGCGGGCCACATATCGCGTTTCCTCAGCATGGAGCCGGCGTCCGTGGCGGCGGCGCGCGCGCGCGGCGACGCCGACCCGCGACACGACATCACGGCCGCCGCGAATACGCTGCGACAGCATCTTATCAAGAAGTATTGTTTCGTAGTATTTTCTTGTGTTTGATTTTACGCGAGTTTAGAAATTAAAGACTTTTAAACGGAAATTTAAACGCTATTTATTCATTATATTATTAACACGATGTTTCGAACACTTTACAGCGAGCGTGGTCACGGGGAGACTGGTCTAGACCAGTCAAAAAGTCTAGTCAGATTAAAAGTCTTTAATTTCTAAAAGTATTGTTTTGTTTTTGAATTATCCTTGTATTTTGTATAATATTCATTCTGGCTGTTATATTACTTAAAGAAAGTTATTGAAAAAAGACTTATATAAATGTGACCACACACCCATAAAACTGTTTTCTTATACTCACATATATGTATTTGTATAAGTTAAATAAGTTGTACTGTAATTAAAAATGAACTCTTTTTTTAAACAACAAACTTTCTTACAAATGTGTTATGTGCATTTTAATTATAATAGGTTTGAAGAAGCATCGAAAAAAGAAGATGACGCGGCTGTAGAGAGACTGTTTAAATTGTTCCCGCAGATAGGCTGTGCGGAGCAGGGAGTCGACCTGTTGGCCAAGTACGTGGCTTCACAGGTGTGTATCACATTATGTATAAGCTCATTATATATTTTAGAGGACATCGAAACTTTGTGTTGGAGGGTAAACCGGTCCGTTACGTAACGCGTTATGGAGCCAGTCTGTCTGGCTTCCCTTTCTCTTTTATGTTAGATTAGTTTAAGTTATCAATTCTTTAGGGATTGATTTTTTTATAAAATTTTGTTTTATTATTACATAAAATTGCCTTCGGGAGAGGTAGGATAATGTTTAATCACGATTATGCACATTAGTTGGAGACGACAATCCGTCGCGCGAGCGTGGTGTCTGGTGCGGGCGGGGGCGCAGGCGCGGGCGGGGGCGGGGCGGAAGCGGCGCACGCGGACGCGCTCACCCGCGCGCTGGAGGCGGGCGCGGCCGCGCTCGAGCGGGTGCGCGCGCTGGCCGCGCCCGCGCCGCACACGCTGCCGCGCGCGCTCGCCGTGCTGCAGCCCGTCGTGAGTCCTGTGCTCTTATATAAATACAACTAAATAAAGTTTAGCTATAAAAGTATAAGTTGATGGTGTAGCAACCGAATGTTTTTCACTCACATCAACAATAAAATATATTAAACTATGTACTCCGAATTTAACGCGTGCAAATATGCGGCTAAAGCTAGTATTAAATATATTACCGTTATAAAAGTACAAATGAATATACAAAAGCGTATACACAGATAAGCGCCGGGGCGCGCACGGTGTGCCGCTCGCTGGTGGCGCGGCGCGCGGGCGCGGCGTCCGCGCGGGACGCCGAGCCCGCGCTGCACGAGCTGGCGCTGGCGCACTCGCGCCTGCATCTCTACTTCGTGTTCGTGCGCCGCAGACTCGATGTGAGTTTACTTGTTTTTATTTGTTTACTCTTTATAGCATCATCATTATCGTCATCATCATCGTCATCATCATCATCATCATTATCATCAGCCCATATATGTTCCCACTGCTGGGACACAGGCCTCCTATGAGGGTTATCTTTATAACAAATGTCACCAAATAGAAAAAAGATTAACAATAAATTCAGTATAAAAAGTTGTCACGCGTTACTCTGCACATCGTGCATAGTGCCCTACACCGTATACACTATTGAAATATTAATTTATTTAAAAATAAGATACTTATTACTACACTAAACTCTATGCACTGTACTATACAGTATATAGCATATACTATGCGCTAAACATAACACACGATTCTCTGTGTGCTGTACGCCTGCAACCTATGCATAAAAGTTATCATTCTAGAAAATATTTATTTATTTATTTATTGTAAGGATCACAAAAGTTCGTTACATGTATACTTAAGCTATAGATTATGTATAAATATAAGTTGGCGTATGCACAACCTGTTGTATGTGACCGCACCTTACATATAACTTTAGTAAATAAAAGTATAAGTGTATGTTTTTTTTTTATAAAATCTTGAGTACTGAGTCAAATTTGGAGAAAATTTTGCATTGAAATCGTAACCATAACGAAACCTTTTTTTTTAAATTAAACCTGTACTAATAATATCGAAAATATCGTTTAAACTAAACAGTTAAACACAAATATGGACGAGAAGACGAGAAGCGCATGCGCAGAGGAGATTGAAAGAATAATTTCGGAAAGCGACATGACCAGAACTGCGCAGGACATCTTGGGACAGTATTTGACACTTGAAAGGTGTGTGAAAGATATTAAATTATAATTTGTACATACAAACGAAATTGTATGAGTTTTTATTTCTGTTTTGCTTAGTTATCTATAAAAATTATGTGTATACAAATTATTATCACAAAAAAAATCTTTTTCAGATTTTATTTAGAAGAAAGCGTAAATAAAGCGTTGAAGTTGTCCACTCCACAGCCCGGTATGACTACGTCTAGTTTGGTAGATGACGTGTTCTTCATAGCTAGGAAAGTTATTAGGTCGGTGTGTTATATACTTTATTTATTTTGTTTTTGAATATTCGTTTAGTGAGTTATTTAAGCCATTTCAAATTTTGTTGTATGTGAACAAATACTTTTGTTCGTTTAAATATGAAAAAAAATCATATTGTTTATCCCATAACTTAAGTAAATTGACTAGAAACATTACATATAACATTAGTAATTGTAAGATTGTTGTCGCTGATGAAACCAGTGTTGATTTAAGACCGGATATCATCATCGTTTACATCATACTAGCTGTACCCGGCAAACGCTGCTCTGCCTTACTCTTATCATTTAGAGGTATGAAAAATAGATGTAGGTCGGTTCTCAGACATACCCAATATGCACACAAAATTTCACAAATTGTGACGCGGGAATTTTATATAAAATAAAAAAAATAAAATGTTTTGTTTACGTATTGGGTAATCACACAAAATTATGATATTAATTCATATGTCACTCGACATAACATCCAACACATGACTCATACGTGAGTGTACAAGTGGCATGTGCGGTGCGCAGGCGCGGCGTGTCCACGGGCAGCGTGGAGGGCGTGTGCTGCGTGGTGAACGAGGCGGGCGCGGCGGCGGCGCGCGCGGCCGCCGCGCTGCGGCGCCGTCTGGGCGCGCCGCCGCCCG
>NC_052102.1:11080378-11092390 GCF_012273895.1 Zerene cesonia
CGCTGCCGCCGCCCGACGCGCCCCGCGCGCCGCCCCCGCCCGCGCCGCTCTGCCGCGACGCCGACGCGCACGCCAACCTCTACTTTGTGAGTGCGCCCGGACATGCTTCTGCTTGTTGACCTGCTTTATGAACATTGTTTTAGCCACTTCCCCTCTCTTGGTTAATAAGGCTTATGACTTTATCGCAGTAACATGGTTGACTATATAAATTAATATAATAAAAAATAATGTAACTTTAACGTAAACGATATTTTATTTGCAACTCGTTGTACCAGGCGCACATGACTGAAGCGGAGCAGGGCGCGGAGTGGTCGGAGCGCATCGCGAGCGAAGCGTGCGAGTGGGCGGACGCGCTGTGCCGCACGGACAGCGAGCGGGACAAGGTGCGCTCGTGCGCCGCCGGGTTCGCCGACGCCGCTGCCGCCTTCCGCAGCGTGTCCCAGATGGGCCTCGCCGCGCTGCGGGCCGCCCTGCAGCCCGCGCTGGCCGCCTGGGCCGACTACGTGGTGGCTCCTGACCTGGACATCGGTGAGGATCCACACATCAAGCACCAGCTGTGCTAATGACTGACTGACTACTCGACTTTTAGCTATTCTGGACTTTATTTTTCGCTCCCCACCCTCAATAGACAATTCCTTCCACTCCTATATGAACGAGTCCCTCGGTCCCCCGCAGAGGAGGTGGAGGAGCAGGCGGGCGCGCTGGCGGGCGCGCTGGACGCGCTGGCGGCGGCGGCGCGCGCGCGGCTGGGCGGCGCGGCCGACGCGCTGCTGGCCGACCTGCTGGCCGACCTCATCGCGCGCGCGCACAAGAAGATGCTCACCAACACGTATGATCAGGTGCGTGTCGCGTGGGGTGGGTGTTGTGTCGTGTATGCTATACGTGTCACGTCTGTCGTGCATTAGATTATGGTTTTATAAATGCTCTCTGTGTATCACGCTTAGGAGGGCGGCGTGGGCGTGGAGCGGCGCGCGCGGCGCCTGGCCGCGTGGGCGGGCGGCGAGGCGGGCGCGGCGCGCGAGCGGGCCGCGCGGCTCACGCACGCCGCCGCGCTGCTCGCGCTGGACGCGCCGCAGCACGCCGCCGCGCTGCCGCCCGCCGTGCGCCCGCCGCCCGCGCGCGCCGCTGAGCTGCTGGCGCGCCGGTACGTGCACACACGCACACGCACACGCACTTACACCTAACTCTTGGTTAAATGTTAACACATGCGTGACATCGTTTCTTCCCTACACATACACGCACACTCACTTATGTTTTTATGCATAATCAGGCATGTGTAATTTTTCTAAAAAATTTTTTAAACTGGTGTCCACGATTTACACTGATTTAGGAATTATAACGCAAATTATTAAATAACTACTGAGTTGTTAAATAAGTCCAATTTGTGAACCAAAGTGAAATGAATAACTACCGTAAAATGTGTTTATTAGTTCCGAGTTTCCATTCACAAACAAAACATTCGATTTCAAAAATTAGCAGAAGTGGCAATAAATTAATTATGGTAGTCTTTAAATATTGTCACTGATTATGTTTTATTTTTAAATCGGTTACACTTTTGTTTCATGCAATACGGCCCTTCAAAGTGTATTTAGTATTTACAGAAGAAGGTTAATTGCTGGTGTACTACGTAATCTATATATAAGACTAGCCATAAATCTCTGTTTGCAATATTTAAACCATGATTTTCGTAGCAGTTCACAGCTACATCAGGTTGTGACATACAATTACTTAAGATGGTAAACAGATTATGATGCCATATTGCTGTCAATTTGACCTCGGATGGTTTGTTATCAGACTGAGAATATTGTAAATAAATACTTAGACGCATCCTATCCTACTAATCCTACTATTATTATAAATGCGAAAATTTGTAACGATGTCTGTGTGTTTGTTACTCTTTCACGCAAAAACTACTCAACCGATTGTAATGAAATTTGGTACGTAGACAGCTGGACATCTGGAATAACATATAGGCCACTTTTTATCCCGATATTCCTACGGGATACGGACTTACGCGGGTGAAACCGCGGGGCGCAGCTAGTTGTGTAATAAAAGTAAAAAATATAGTGTTCTCAATGTCAATCTGATTTTAAGCTAAAAATAAACAAAATATAAATATGCTCAAGTTGTTCTTTACCTTCAAACAACGGTTAAGTATAAACTTCCCAAATATTCAGTACAACTGCAATTTAATATCTTAAAAATAAGTCTACCGAGAAATCACACTAAACTTGTTTTATGTAATTTCAGATCGGACTTCAAGCTGGAAGACATAAAACGCATAAAATGGTAACTTGCCATCATTTGTAGCAGACTATCATTCTTCCATTATATAATTATTATTTATACAATTAACTTTTTAATAAAGTATATTTTATGTTGTATGTGTGTTTTATATCCTTCCTTATACTATTCCAAATTTCCCCTTGCTTGTTGGTTTGAAATTTTATATACTACTGTATCTTCAAAGCTTCATTTGCTGTTAAGAGATCTTTATTAATTAAATTTGCCTATTGCACCACAGACGATAAATTAGATTCTAGCTACTAAAAAAAATATGATTTATTTATTTTGTCTATAAGTGGTAAAATAGGTAAATAAAAACGCGGGGACATACACAATAAAACAACAAGTATACTTAACAATTTATTTAAAAGTTTAAAATATTAACAAAAGCGTAAATACTGCAGGTATCAAATGCATATGTGAATTAGTTAAAATGCTTTAGTCTGAAAAAAAAAGTCATATTAAGTAGTCGTAAATTATAGTACTTTATTAATCTATTTGTGCTCACAAATTCTCCTATGAAATAACAAAAAAATTTACTAGTGCCAAGTTTGTGCAATATGCAAATCTTTACATATGTATTGGTGAAGTTTGCTATAATACGTAATAATTAAAAATCATGCCAGGTACCTTATATCAAAAACACAAGAACTTTGGTGATTTTTAGAAAAAAGTTTTTTGGTATTTAAAAAAAAATTTTGTGCATAAAAATGAGCATAGTTTAGATGTAATTACGACTTTTAAAGTGTTCATAAAAACATGTTTAGTTTAATAAGGCACTCACTATTAGTGTATATTAAAAACAATTAAAAATCTCTAACAAAATAATCTAAAGTAAATTCATTAATAGCTCTTAATAAACTGACTTAATATACAACACTATTTATATTTCAGTGGCTTTAAAAGAAATTATCCTGTTGTTAAGATACAAATTGAATGATAATGAGTTTTTTCTTGTGTCTTTGTCTTATAAATTATAAATAGTATTGTAAGTTATATCCATTTATGACAATATAATAAACAGGTACAAATAGTGTCTATAAATATGAATTAAATCCGTATAAGTGAAAACGAAATAAAATGTTTTATAAAACATTTTACTCTTATTGGGTCACAATATTAGAAGTATAAAATATTTCTTACGTTTGGAATTTTCTTGTTGCCAGTTTTCAATGTCGCAATAATTATAGAGATTTTTAATATTCTCTACATATTATTTATTCCATAAACTAAATTATCCAATAATACAATATGGATATTAATTAAATCGTAAAAAAATAAAAATATGTTAGTAATATAAAACATGTCATGGTCTTTTAGATTCAAACTTTGAGCTTTTAACCCTGTTTCATTAAAATGTTTTGTGTCATATCATGATAAAACCCGAATATTAGTATTAGTTAAGGCACTTTGATTTTACAATCATTATAAAATATTATTTATGCATTTATATACGTTATAAAAAATAAATTTTATGTTCAGGTGTGCTTATTCTACAATAATTATACATATACAGATTATAAAATTAATTAAGTACATTTACTTATTGCTGGGTTAGAGTTAATAAAGATATACAAATATATATTATTTTTACTTACATAACTATGTAAACTTTACATTTTCACTTAAAAGAATGTAAAGACTAGAAAAATTAACAAAATCTCTCTTGCATTGTGATCTTAATGTCTAACACAGAAAGCCATAACATAGCATTAAAAATCGTTTTTGGTGGATCAGTGTTATCAAATGTTCTCCCACATACAACAATAGAAACGGGTTTGAAAATCTTATTAGATTATAAAAAAAACAACATTCAATATGAATAACAATAGCCCAAGAGTGCGAAAACCCGTTTACCCTAGCAGTGCATAATACTATCCGGCTCGAAGGACCAATTATATTAAGTAATGACTCCAGCCCATTGTGATTGTTACAAAGATCATATTCTAACCAATACATTGTTAAGTGTGATGATATTCACTATACGTTTTGTTTAATCAACTAGACATAGATTTTACCCCGGATACAATCCTAAAAACTCATCTTCACGGTGAACATTTATTGATAAAGAGTTGATTAAGACTGTGGATGGGCATAAATGTAGTTGGTAGTTTTGTATAAATGCCCTTTCCAACTGTGCAACGCACAATGTTGCCAGCAACTTTGTCGCTAAACAAATGTTTACCACGATTACGAGGTTACAGTATCCCATAAACTAAAACGCAGGGCATCCTGAGAGGCAGGCAGGTTTTTTTATGTCATAGCGGGCAATCGAGCTGCTGGATCGCCTGATGGTAAGCGATCACCACCCCCCATGTTACCCTGCTTAGGGCTAAGAGATAGGAAAGGACTGAGAAGAGGGAATGGAGTGGGTAGGGTGGGAAGGGTGGGGAGCGAGGCGGTCTGGGCAGTCCGGGCGGGCGGCTAGTAGCCGACGCGAGGCGGGCTGGAGACGGCGGTGGTCTGCTTGGAGACGACGCGCGCGCCCTGCGCCAGCCCGCCCGCGCGCACCAGCCGCAGCTTGAGGAACGCGTCGATCGCGTACGCGAGCATCGCCGCGAAACCAAAGAACTGGCGGCAGGGATTGATCCCGTCGTGAGTGGAAATGTTGCGTTTCATTGAGAGAAGGCAGGTGAGATTGCTCAATTATACATAGAGAAATGCAATTTTTTTATCTCTATACCGTGCGTTATTTTATCTCTAGTGCCGTAGTTAAAACTAATGATTCCTGAGATAAACTATCATTATAATAAAATGACAATACACAATGAGATCATTTAAGACATAGGTCTGAAAATTCTGGATCCTTTGACCTCCTTATTGTCATCAGTTAACGACTAAATATTGTCATTATTAAATAGACATTTCATTAAAATTTATAAAGGAGCTAAATAAGCTATTAACTATATCTATATTATCAAATAACAAATGAATAAATAGAAAATCTTGACCAACTCACCGCAGCAGCGGAATGCGGATTGTCCCCAACCGTAACAGCCAGTATCGCCGCAATCATGTACAGCACAGTCCACACGGCCGTGAACAAGAACTCGATCCTCAACCACGGGATCTTGTAGAACTTCTCCACTATATGGAATAGGTAGAAACCAAGCAAGATGCCAGTGAACCAAAAGGCTATCATCGATATCCAGCTGAAGAACGCACCCTTGCCCGCGTTGTTGAGGTGGGAGAACTGTATGCAAATGAAGCCGAGGAGACTTGCCGCCTGAAAAAAGGGGACGCATCGGGTGAATTAACTCATTTTGTAAATTGCAACATTTCAATTTTATATCTAGACATTATGTTTACAACAGTGACAATAAAAAAAAACTTTCTTACCATTTTCATAGATTTAATTTTTAAATTGCTTGACTATTTATTATAAAAAAAAATAATGGCCTGAAACCATAGGAGGCCTGTGTCCCAGCAGTGGAAACATGTATGGACTAATGATGATGGTTGACTATTAATAGTTGTTTACTTTATTTAAGTACCAAAATTTCATTTCAATTTAATATCATATTTTACCCTAAATAATCATATGCTTATTTTTCTGATATCATAAAGTTTATTTCACAAAAATATTAACACTTTTATTGTGGGAGTCAAGCACGCTTCGGCACGAATTGGGCCAGTTTGCACCGGGGAAGTACAGCACCCCCACAGAAGATCAGCGTGAAATAGTGGCATGCCACTATGTTTCGTACGGTGAGTGGGGGAGCCGGAGGCCCCTTTCCTTTTCCTAACCCGTCCCAGTCCATTCCTTCTTTCCAGTCGTTAATCCATTCCTTTTCCCTTACCCCAAAAAAGCGGGCAGCGCATTTGCAAAGGCCCTACATTTGTGAATGTTCATGGGCGGAGGTGATCGCTTACCATCAGGCGAACCACCAGCTCAGTTGCCCGCTATGACATAAACAAAAAACACTGGTTGAAAAAACTTTTATAACAACATAATCTGTAATAGAACTATAAATGAATAATTGTAGATTAATTATGATACACCTAAAAGTGCATGTTAATGATAGTATATGAAGTAATAAAATATATTTATGTTATCTGTCAAATGACTCATAATCAAATCAATATTATAGGCATACAACAAAAGTAAAATGTTTTATAAATTAGGTATACATGAGACCAATAACAAAACATTTTTTTCTTTACTGTCAAGAGATAGATATTTTTCTTCATTCAAATCTCCGAAATTATGACAAAACATACACACCGTAAAGTTTAGGTAACATAAATGAGTAATAACCACTTACAATTTGCACAATCTTCAAAATTCCCGGCACTGTTCTTATATAGGACTGATCGAATCTTATTTTAGTGTTAACTACAGTGCTGGACGTGACTGTAGTTGTTGTAGTGTGCTGACCAGGGAACCCCGCTTCTGCCATCTTGTTTTATTATCTGCAATTATGTGATAACTTTAATTTCAATGTATATGATATTAGCATAAAAATTTTTATTAGTATGGTAATTGGTTAAAGTGGGCAAATCCTGATACATCTAAATAATCTAAAAAGTACATGGTTACTCTATATAAGTCTCAGTATATTGTAACACATGTACGTCTTTATTAAAAGACATGTAAGAAGCTATCCAATTATAGATTTTAATCAAATAAAACAATCAGCCAATTGATATTCTAATTTTTTACTGATTAGTCATGCTTATGAAACCTATACTTTAAACATTAATAACAATGATATTATAGTGACAAATAAGGTAATAAAAGAATATCCAAGTAAATATTGATATCTGCCGAACCTTCCATACAAGTGTATTTATTATTATAGTTATTCTACAATTTGGCAGACAGGTATTGTAAATTAAAACACTAATGCTTATCGCGTATAATACAACTATCGAATGTTACGCCCACATGTTATCAGCAGTGATTACTGATAGTATTGTTTAATTAAAATCCTATGAAAATTATATTCAGGAAAATTTAGGAATAAATAACTTGGTTAAACCAAATATTTCACTTCTAAACGTTGCTTTCTTATTTTTGGTTTCCTGTATTTCGGCAATGACAGAGGAGACATAGGTACATTATAATGAGGAAATTACTATACTTATTTAGAAAAACAACATATCAAAACTTGATTTTTAATTACAACTTACCTTGTCGCTGCTAATGTTATAAACACGCGCGGCCGTCACCACCTAAAATAGAGATTGTTGAGCAATACACGATCATAAATAGAAATTATGCAAAAAAATATAAATCCAATAATACGAACTATTTAATGACTTTCTTAGGATATTAATTATTTTTAGCACATAAAAACACAATGCACACTTGTATTTACAATGAATAAAGGTTAAATATTCAAATTAGATAAAATTTTGATAATAAAGTTTCTAATATTATTTTCACACCCACATTGAATTGGTGTTAAATTGCGCCTAAATGACATTTGTCAGTTGTCGCTTTGACATTATTGAGTCTGATATACTGTAACACAATAGATAGGCAAAGGCTCAAAACTCAAAGGTGACAAGGATACAAAGCTGTAACAGTTTTGTATTATCTGTACCTCGAAACTCGTTAGTAGTAATTTAAATTGATTTAATGTTTCGTCAGCCCTTCAAAACGTCTACTAAAATAAATTCTAACTTGGCAGGAGACGTTTTTAAAATGTGGTACCCAATATCCAAGTAATATGCAATTGCGGTATGGTTACAAGGTTCCTCTCCTCTTGGATGTTACAACATTATTTATTAAAACAACGTCGTTTATAGACCAATGTACTTTCACACTCACGCATGAAAAAAAAAAGATTTTTCATATTTTCGCATAAAATATTGTCGTTCGCCTACACAATTAGAGGAATTACAATCTGATTTTCAAGACTATCATGCAGTTTCTGTAATACACTGTAATTTTTGCTAAATTAAGCTTTCATATTTAGGTCGTTCCAACAAAATAGCTTACCCGTATTATTATACTACTCTTTGAAATAACTCCTTATCTGATAACATTTTGTAGTACGTAATTTTTTTTCTACGCCTGACATTTCAGATTCCGCAGGATATTGTTAAATTGACAGTTATTGTCAACAGTAAATGTCAAAAGGACCCATACAAACAGAAGATGAGCCCGATGGGCTAACGTTAAAAAATACATCACAAAATAATCGTCATACTTATTGTATCCATGCAAAGATTATAAATAGTTTTGCAGAAGTTAATGAGTTAAACATATACCTCATTCAACTTTTCGCCTAGATGTGTCGCGGGGAGCTCATTTATGCGGCAACATCAAAATGAGATGCTCAATGCATACGAAGGATATTATAAACAAATCACTGCGCACTTGTAGTTGCTATTTTAATAAATGAGTCACGGATGTATTAACGCAATATCGGTTAGTAATTTAGTGTCAAGGAAACGTGACTAAAAATCCTGTGCGCTTATCAGACTGGATGCTACTGTATTGCTAAATATAATTGCATAACTGGGACTGTAACATCTTCGCACGTTTAGTTCTGTTTACGACGTGAGTATTTGTATTATTTTTATATTAATTCATTTTATTTATGTATGGGGCATAACAATTTACTATTTTCTTTAAAAAAATCTTTGATACCCTTACCATTAAGTAGTGCAGTATATTATATTTATTGCAGAAGAGTGAATTGTTTAATTCAGTGAATTGTAAGCAGTGTTATACATTTAATTGTGATTAAGTAAATTAATGATTCAGCTTAAGTAAGAATCTCAGGACAGATAGAGACTCTCTAAAGTAGTAGGTATCTGATTATTTCTATAACTTTCTTATGATTTTAAAAATATATTTATAAAATAAATAAACTGAAACATTATGAAATAAATAAACACAAACAATCTTGTGCTTAAAAAACAAAAATCAATTGATGACCAAATTAGACCAAGGCAGTTAATTAGTCAGAATTAATTAAAGTAACATAGTCATAAATCATTATTAATAAATAGTATGACTTACAAATCTCAATGATTGCAGACACATTCAGCAAAATGGCAGTACAAACAAACACACAGTCAATGGGTTCTTCAAATACAGTGTTCAACACACAGACTAGATTGGACACCTCATATGTCAAGAGTATACCGGGAATCTTAAAAGTTGTAGCTATTGTGAGTATTTACTTTCTTTCTTTATATATTATACTAGCTGCGCATCGCAGTTCACCCATGTAAGTCTATATCCTGTAGGAATATCGGTATAAAAAGTTGTCTGTGTGTTATTCCAGTTGTCCAGCTATCTATATACCAAATTTCATTGTAATCGGTTCAGTAGGTTTTGCATGAAAGAGTAACAAACATACACACATTCTCACAAACTTTCGAATTTAAAATATTAGTAGGATCCAAAGAGTTTCATGTTCCTGGTTTGGTCCACCTATTATACATTGCAACATTGACATTGTTGCAATAAATAAGCTTGAATGATTCTTTGTTTTGATCTTGGTTATTGTTTAATTTAAGCCAAAAATAATAAATTCACTGTTAATTGATTTTTTTTCTGAGCATTAACTAACAAATTAAACTAAACAGTGCCAGAGGTCAAGCTATATACTAGCTAGTTTATAAATTAAAATTAAGTGAGAAATTTGTGTACACACTATGCAACTCTCATAGGAGGCCTGAATCCCTGCAATGGGAACATAATATATGGACTGATGATGATGATGTACACATAAAACTTCTGGCTACAACCAATTGTTTGTTTTTATTTTTATATTTGTTATTTCAGACATTGTTTCCTTATAATGTCCTTATGTGATACAAATTTCTATGAGTTTGACCATAAAGCACTTTACAGGTACTCGACTTCCTTGGATACATATGCATCCAAGCATCAGCATTCTCGTCAAATTGGCGAGGGGTATATTTCATGGTGGCAGCACACCTCGGGCTCTGGTTCTCAGCCATACTACTTCTGTTCTATACATTCCACATTATCGAGAAGTACCACAATGTAAAGTGGCTGCATATAGAGATGATTGGCTGTGGGGTTGTGTCATTCTTGTATTTGATTGGTTCTACCATTGTGGTGGCGTTCGGTTCTGCAGCTTATTCCGCGGCTGGGGTGAGTTTTATTGATATTTCATACTATCTATCGTCTCCGGCTTCGTCTGTGGTACATATATAGACAGGAGCACTCGGAGATTATGTGCGTATTCAATACTTAGCGCGATTAGCGCGTTCTAACAAAATTCATATCAAAGCATACACAAGTATTGAAAAAAAAAAATTTTGTTATTGATAAGTAAAATATTATCAGTAATAATTAATAGTTGCTAAAAAGGTCATCAACACAAAATATAAAATGGGACTAAACAACAACAATATCCTATGAAACATAATCACATCTGTTAAAAATTCATTGAGTTATTGAGTGACCAACGCAAAAAAAAAGATAAATTTTCTAGAACTTTCTGTTTTCTGTACTACCATATATGTTTACAATAAACAAACTGTCCGATTTATAATACTAATTGGAAAGTAAATACCAGAACAAAAACAAATAATTCAATTCAGGTTTCGAGGTTAATACAATAGAAATGTGTGGGGCTATTAATATTCAATAAGCGAGCTCAAACAATTTGTATTGACCCTTTTTAGGAATTTGTTTATCATCGGTGCAGTTCTGTGAAACTGTTCCACATGACACTAAATCTCCACCCACTCGTTATGAATTTATGCATAAATGATTTGGGCTGATAAAACAAATTCTATCATTGACTTGTTTGCGTATATGCAGCTAGTCAGTAATTAAAAGGGATCAAATAGCATATTAATAAACAGCTGTAATTAGTTTTTTTTGTGTCCTAATCATACTTAATTTTTTTGAAATTTCGAACTGTTTGTATCAGAAATATCGATGGAAATACGAGAATAGGTGGAATTTGGCCGTCACGTCAAAGGAATAGTAGCCTAAATTGGTCCCCAGAGATCTAAAATGCAGGTTGCGTCGTGTAAAAGTACATTTTGCCATAATTTAATAATTTATTTATCTCATCACAAATGATTATATGTACAATATATTGAGAAATTTTTGAAAGAATAGAAAAAAATTGATCACGAGGCAGGATTCGAACCTGCATTTCTTGCCTAACCGTAGCAATGCCTAGCCTCTCGGCCACCCGTGATCCTGCCACAGTAATCGAATTTCTTCTACTCTTTCGGTTTCATGTGCCTAAGGGGCACCCCACGCCATCTATTGAGATGATTAAGAACCATCACAACCAATACGAAACATTATTTCAATGATTACAATATTGTATCGATGGAACGCGGCCTTTGTTAAATTTAATTTTTTAGTTTTATAGCATTGAAATGCTTTATAAATGAGTTACGTACGTATGCTACGATTAGGCAAGAAACGCAGGTTCGAATCCTGCCTCGTGATCAAATTTTTTCTATTCTTTCAAAAATTTCTCATTTATAAAGCATTTCAATGCTATAAAACTAAAAAATTAAATTTGTACAATATATTGTTAAATCTATTGCTTATTCCTTACATTTGTATGCTATAAGCAAGTAGACTTAAAATCGTCTATTTAACGGACGTCAAAAAATATCCGAGTGTCGTCGTAAACAACATGAAATTAAATTGCCATCCTATTCCGTAGATGTAGATCAAAATACATTGTAGGGATGATCGATATTAAGAAAACATCGATGTTGACATCGATGTCAACATCGAATCAAAAGTATCGATGTACGATA
>NC_052102.1:11093390-11101850 GCF_012273895.1 Zerene cesonia
ATCGATGTCAAAACATCGATGTTTTCCAGCTAAACATCGATGTTTATTCAACATCGATGAATATCGATCATCCCTAATACATTGTATCGCTCGTTATAAACTCTGTTATGCAGTTGCGTAGACAGAGTTTCGCTTCTGTCTAGTTAATGACTTAAAATTTTAAATCATAAGGCATTTAAATCAATCTTTCAGTTCTTCGGTTACCTAGCAATGGTCCTCTACGGCTACGAGGCGTTCGCAAAGTTCCAAGCGATAAAATCTGGGGAGCTCGCGCAGGGTAGCCGCGTGGTCACCAAGCAGATGCACGTGACCACGCCGCCCGCGTTGCCATAGCAACCGGCCGATGAAGGCGTATTGACGTATGTTCTGTCTCACTCCTAATTAGTCCGATCTGTATCTATGTCTCTTTCACACTTATTTGTTACGATTATAGGCATTTTTGTATCAAATGACAGCGATGATAAAATTCGTTTCGAGAACTTTCGTAATTCTGAGAATTCTGTCTTGTTTCAATAATTTGCAAGATCTGTACAAACCCACTGTTTCCTACGTTTGCTCCTGTTTTATAATATGGTTTGACGCACTTTTGTTAATTGATATTTTGTATATAATAATTAAAACAATTGATTTGACGATTTCTATTTACACTTTGTTCCAGTATTGTATGATTTCTTAAGCATTTCTTTATCATAGTCATGTCTATATTTGGTTTATAATTAAGTAGGTTAAAATTGTTGTAAGTAAATTATTTTGTTATAAGTTTAATTGTGTAAATATTTATTATTATTTCGTTAATTTATATTATTAATGAGATGTTGATGGGTTTTCTTATACAATCATTCCTGCAATATAATCACAGAAATGTCTATCTTTGTTATTTTCATTCTTGTTATAACACCAATGATTAATTAATCTCATACGACCTGTTTAACCGCCTATTTTTATATATACTTATATAATTATTAATTACACTCCGTGATTTAGGGGCTGTGCTCAATTGACGTTTAGCCGCCGAAATGACAGTCTATTTCTACTATATAAAAATAAGTCGGCTTTTCCTTCCTGACGCTATAACTCCAGAACGCACGAGCCGATTTCCACGGTTTTGCATTTGTTGGAAAGGTCTCGGGCTCCGTAAGGTTTATAGCATAGAAAATTTAGGAAAAAATTCAACGGAAAAGCGGGAAAATCATTTTTCACATACAACCATCTGGTGGCGAAACGGAGTTCGCCGGGTTTGCTAGTATTCTAATAAATATGAATGGCGAAGATTTTTATAAAATTGATTTGACGTATTTTTGATACTGTAAACAAATTTGCTCATAATCGCCTATAAAAATTCGTAAAAAAATCTTTCACCTTATTTCGAGCCAGAAATGAAAATCACTCAATTCTCTCTCTACTTTATTCACTTTTTATATGTTAGCCCCGATCTCATGAAAGGTAACAACATACTGTATTACCATAATACAAATTATACAAAGTATACATTATTATTATAATATCGCTTTTTAAAAAATTTACTAATAACCTCTTAGCAGCGTTTTTCTTCGAACATTGCAAATTTGAGAGTACTTGAGCGTCTGGTTGTTTATTGGATCAAAATCTAAATCAATATGGGCGTAATTCTATATAAGTTTATAATTTACTGTATCAGTCAAAGACTAGTTGTTAAGTTTTATTATATGGTATTTTTCTGTTTGTTTTTATGCGTTTAGAATTTAAGACTACAATGCCGAATGCAATGATTACGTATTAAAGCCATTATTTTATAGTTTCTGGAAATAAGCAGGACTATTAATTTCTAAACCATCTGAATATTGACTTCGTTGAAGTCTTAATTTTCTAAATATTGTCATTTATTTATATCATCATAATTTAACATTCATAGTACTTACGTACAGATACATATAGCTTTTAAGAAAGTGACGTCACATATACATTGCGTCTTGTCGTCGTCTTACACATAAAAGTTAATGAAAAATGGTAGGTACATTAAATTTTTATATGCCATGTATGAATTTTATTTTATCACACGTTCTAGAAACGAAAATATTTCAAATAAGTTCAAAGATTGTGTGTAATTGAACTCAAAAAAGTTTGGGGTTGGAGACCAGACAATCAACAAATTTGAGACACCTACATTATATTGTATGGGTTTTCAATGTATCTGCACACTATTCACATCACCGCAATCAAATATTTACAAGCATTAATAAATACTTGTAGTTTTTTAGTTATGCCGTGCTTTGTGCAAGCCATGACTTAATACTTTTATCACTTAACTCTCACTGACTGACATTCGGCATTATATACTTACATCTATAATTAAAGCACTTCACACACACTTTCATTATATATGTACGTCTTTGTGATTGATTACGCACCATTGGATTTTGGTGATTGTCGTAATCGGTAAATTTGTCAAAATTCAACAGTGCGTAAGAAAATATAATTGTTTTAAGGGCATTACACATTTTTAATGTACCAATTAATATTGTGCGAGTTGTTAGCTCTTAACGAAATATGTTTTAATATGTACTATATTAAGATATAATTTAACATATGCCTCCGTCCGATAGCTCATGCTTGTGTCAAATATTAAATGTATATTTTGTATTGATATAACGCTTTACTGTAGATTTTAATATAAGATCACACAATATACCTCTCGATTGAGGCTAGTCCCATATACTGACTGAAGAGAAATAAATTTACCGGCAACAAACGAATACATATATACATTGGACGCGCTGCGGTCACGTAATTATCGATTCTGAAAGTAAACGCTTACAATGATTATAAAAGATACCAGTCACACCATTGTAAGGTATAACAATTGTACAATTATCGTTCTGTACTTTCGCTGTCTTATCAGGAAAAGGTTGAAATAAAAAGTGAAAGGTAAAAACTATTCGAGGTCCTTGTCATTTGTCTATGGTCAATATTGTAGTGCAACTTGTTTTCATACCTGATAATTTATACTGAATTTACTGTTGTAGGTATTTATATATAGTTCTCAAATAAATCAATAATAATGTTAGAATATTTTATCATCGAAATGGGCTTCTTGCCGTTCAAGCTCTAATCAGTGGCGTAGCTATCATAGGGCCAGGTGGTGCAGTGCACCAGGGCCCCGGAGCTCAGGGGGCCCTGTAACCTCACCTTTGAATGAGGGGAGGAAGGCGGAAAGAGGGGAGGAGGGCCCGATTCTTTCCCTATGCATCAGGGCCCTTGTCCCTCTAGTCACTGGCTCTAATGTGTATATTTTTGTAATTTAAACGTCGGATTAATATAAATAAATTTTTAATCTTGGGTCCATACTAATTACCAAAATCATTGTATACTCTATAAAAAGTTAATAGTTAAACGATATTCTTTAATCAATGCGTAAATCAACGTTAAATATTATATAATACAGGTAACCATTTGATAGTTCAATATAACCACAAACCATGTTTTTATGCTCACTGTTATGTACTTTTGGCTTGTATGACTGACCATCTGTTATTTATTGTATTTAATAAATAATTTTCATGTGATTTTTTGCATTTTTATTTACCGGAACATATAGCCAATATTTTAATTTTACATTTATAATTTTTTGACTATGTTGTATACATATCAGTACAATTGAAGATATTTTCTATATTACTGTGTTTGCATCTGACAAACATACTAAAGTTAAAGATTTTTTTTATACCAAAAGCGGGAAACTAAGCTGGTAGTTCGCCTGATGCTAAGCAACCACCACAACCCATGAACATTCGCCGAGGTAGTGCCTCTGCAAAGGCGCTACCCGCTCATACAGAGAAAGGGAGAAGGAAAGGATTGACGACTTGAAAGAAGGGCTGGACTGGGAAGGGGAGGAGAATGAAATGGGCCTCAAGGACTTTGAAGTCATGACAGAGTCCAGTATTTACCATATATTCGAAAAATAAAAGGATTAATAAAAAAATGTTCATGTAAATCGATTTAATAACTTTAACAATATTATCAAAACGTACAAATACATGTTAAGTACAAAATTAATAATGTACATTGATTATACAAAATATAACTATTGTATATTTGGTTGTTATGGTTCTGATAGAAAATTGTCCAATAACTAAACATTGTTTTCTATATGGCAAATACATTTCTACCAATTTAAGGCACTTATAAACTAATACATGATTTTAAGTAAAACTACGATAAAATAACATATTATTATACAAAAACAAGAAAGATAAAGTCATTGAAACGCTTTGAGCTATCATAAAAATTCACAAGATATATTCTTAAAAACTTGGAGGATTAAAGATCTATTTGTTTTTCACAATGTCGATTCATTGATAAAAGTGAATATAAAGAAAAGAAAATTTGTCATTCTACTAAATAAACATTCAGGTGTGTAGTGAAAACAATTGCATAGGGAAATAATTAACAAAAAGCAGCTAAAATCGTAAATCTGCATACTCTGTGAAACGGATTTTTAAAACGATTACACTATGTACAACAAATTTAAATAAAACAGGTACAAAATGCATTAACCTATTGCACGCCTCATAAGCGGAGCGTTGTTTGTATTTTTTTCCCGCCAAAACTTACATTTTCTTTCATAGTTGTATAAAAGCAATCATTTCGATCACTTTTCAAGTAGATTTTTAGTAATATTATAGTATAATTATAGTTTATATCATTTTTATTGGTCATCCTAGGATTTAGCGTTTACATCTGCAGTTATAGTGTTTCTGACTCTCTTACTACCTAATTAACAGTCAATCGGTTTTGTTTTAAAAAAATTCTCGATATAGTGAAGGTATACTTGATACTATATTTTTAGTATGCTCAAGAAAAAAACAAACCATTGAAAAATAGCATAATTTTTGTCTATGAAAATTGTCAAAAATTCTGTAAAAATCGATTTGTTATTGATAACTTCACAAGAACACTATGGCAATATGCATCTTTTAATTGCCGTTTAATTATACAACATATTTTACATAAGGCACATACTATGGTCCATACACTTAAAATAATGCTTATATATCTAAATACTTCTATAAAAATATGTATGACGGTAACAGAAATATATTGACTCATGGAAAATTTTTATTTTAAATGTTAGTTTTTAATAAGAATAATACATATTCTAATATATTCTTAGATTGAAAATATACACAAAAAAGTCAGGTTGAGTGAAATTAACGCAAATGCTTGATTACAAAACAAACAGTATAAAAACATTAAAGATGAAATGTAATTTATGAAGACACCAAAACTAAATTTCACATAAAAAGTGTAATGTACTTTTTATGACACATCAGTTTTTTTATCCTATGCACAACACAAAACTGCATTATTAAAAAAAGATTACTTATTCAGAAAAAAATAATAAACATACAAATACCTACAGATTACACACAATAAAATATTTAAATAATAAAGCAATTAAAATCCACAGTGTAACAATGAGCAATCCTTATCATCTACTTCATAAAAAGAGATTTTATCTAAAAAATTTCTTCAGTTATTTTAGATAACAACCTTAAGTAGTCACATGAAATGTTACAAAGTGTCATGAATTTATTTATTAAAATTTTTTATTTTAAAAGGATTTGTATATTAAATATCAAATTAAATATATTTATTTCAAAAAAGAAAAAGGTATAACCAAAATAATACAAACTCTGATCTTAGAACTAACTGTGCACAGTGTCTCGAAGGCCAATTTCTATGAATTGCTGCTTTATTTAATTTATTGATATAAAGAAAGGTACTGTAGCAACATCCTACAACTCTAGGCATACCTACCATTCAAAAGCTAAGACCTATCTATCAATACAATATTTAAAATAAAAAATACTGACATTAATTTGCAATTTAAAAGAACAGTCAAGAAATATTACGGCTTATGCATAACAAAAGTGGCTATGAGAATATAAAATTAAATTAAATTTAAGTAAATAATAATACCTTAATGTATTTAAAGTTTCATAATGACTAATAATTGTAATAAGTACCGGCTTTTTGAAAATTAATTCAATATAATAAAATAGTAAAAACATAAATGCTGTTAACATAAATGAGAGATTTGTGCTGAACTGTGCATTTTGTTTATCTGTGGTATGTAATTGAAATATAAAATTTTATAAAAGTATACAAAATACATATTTCTTGTTTTTTTCTTTTACCTACCTAGATAATAACAAAACGATTAAATCGCTTTAATAAAAGTTATACTTACACATACATTTTGTCAAAATATTTTGGTGAATTTTAAAAACATACTTCCAATTTTATTACTACTGAGCTGGCAACCCTCGCTTCCACGCCTTATATTTCATGAATGCATCCACACCATATGCGGCGATTGCGCACAAACCAAAGAACTGGAAAATATAAAATCTGTTAAATCGTACTGAACTACTTATGTTTGTTATAATGTATGGATGTGTCTCTTTCACACGAAAACCACTACACAGATTTAGATAATTTATAAACCAAGTTTATGTACCTACATAACATAAAGCAAATCGCTTCCCGCCCCAGTTCGTATGTCTGTATGTATGTATGCTTAGATCTTTCAAACTGCACAACGGATTTTAATGCAGTTTTTGTCTTGATGATGATAATTTCAAAATTTCCAATGAAAAGTCGAAAATAAACATATTTTTTGTAAACACTGACTGAACTCTTCAAGATAGATGAAAATAATGTTGTAAGTTAGTATTGTATACCTTGAAAGTCTAAATGAAAATCCGAAATTTTTATCGATCTATCAATCTGTCGATGTCTTAGGGTCATCATCCCTTTGAGATTAAGATTTATAACACACAATAATTAATTTTTATTCTTTACTTTTTAGGAGAAATAATGGCTTATTTAGGAAGCGATTTTAAGCAATACAGCATTAATCCTTATTAATTAATTACCTAAAAACATTTCACATTTAATATGCATCAATGTAACCCTCTACAGCATGTAATATAAATGTATATTTTCGAAATTATTGAAGATTAGCTGCTCGCCCCAGTTTCACCCGTGGTACACATATAGCCTATGTCACTCAGTGTAAATGCAGCTCTCTAATGGTGAAAGAATTCTGTCCAGCAGTACACGCGTGTTGGCGTGACGTTGGATTCATATTTTTTTATATTGCGTTGGCAACATCGGAATAGACAGCTAACGGCAGCTGGGTGTTTGCTTATAATTGAAGATTTATAATATAGGGACATTGCATTTGCAATGTCCATATATTATTAAACTAAACTATTATAAAAGTATTGAATTGTCATTGGTCCTTGATACATATTAATCAGACTTCTGGAAATTGGTGAAAATTATGTTCAAAGATTCCATTACATACATAAATACAGGCCAAGCTAATAAAAGCATGTTAAAAAGCCTCTCACAATCGTTTTCAATTATAAAACATAGAACTCACCCCAACCGCATATCCTACACTTTCACCAATTGTTGTGGCAAAAATAGAAGTTACAATATACGCCAGACACATGAAGAGACAAAAGAAGAACTCTCCCTTCAGCCAGGGCAAGTTCTCGTACTTCTCAACAAAGTGAAACATGTACATGAGAAACAGGAATATTGTGATGATGTTTCCGACCCAATAAACTATGTTATAAAATATAGCTGATAGCCATGACCATGAAATTTTTATGCAGATGAAGCCAACCATGTTGCACACCTGAAATGAGAATAATACTATATTATTAAGCTTTCTTTTCTCCTTATATTGTCATATCTGTGTTTATATTTTTCTTATTTACGTCTGTGTAATGTTTAGGCAAAACACATTGCCTTTTTCATTAGTTGTTGTTAATATTCCTTTATGTAAATGAACATTTTCCTATATCTAATTAAGTCTTATGAAAGCCGAGTGGATGTAAGCCAAGAAAATCATATACAAGTTTCTGTTATATAAGATACAGATATATACAGTAATTATTAAGTAATTGAGAATTATAGCGAAACACTAAATTTGTTTAAATAAAAAAATAATTAATGATGTTATGATTTTTTTTTCTTATAAATTACAATTAACTTACCACTTGGACAATTTTTAAAATTCCAGGCCACGTTTTTATGTATCCTTTATCGAATTTTAATGTCTTTTTCGGTGGCGGTGGAGGTGGCGGAGGTGAATTTTGCACAAAATGGTCAAACATTGTATCTATATGTTTTAAATGTAAGAATCAGTATTAAGAAGAATACAAAGATTTCCACACCTTCCTTGGAAAACTGTTCTCCTGCAAATAAATACAATTGAATTTTCTGTATTTTTTTTGCCGCTAACTTTAAGTTATAGTTTGAGAAACACTTGATAACTCGATAGTCAGTCTCGATAGAAACTCTAAAAATTTAAGATATTTTTAATTGTTTCTCTTTTCACTCAAACACACACCTCAAAAAATCTAAAGTCTTCTCATATTCTAAAAACTTCGTTTCAACACTGCA
>NC_052102.1:11102850-11119111 GCF_012273895.1 Zerene cesonia
TGTTTCCCTTTTAGCATTCCGCTACTTTCCCAAAGTTTAGCCCACGTGTCACGGAGGTAATCCTTGGAAAGGTTACTAGACAGATTCATTTATGTTTAAAAAAAATAGGGAATGTAAAGTGATAACGTTCCGTTTTAAACAATGCCGATACAATAAAAAATTTATTCAAATCTGTTTAGTCCCTCCGCCACGGTTTCACGCGCTGCGCCTATTATGCGCTCTACAGCACTCAGCGCTCCATTCAATTCAATCTTTTCGTGTTAACTTTTATACTAATGGGTCAAATTACATAGCACAAAATATATAATTTACCCACAATAAATACTCAAAGCAATAAATGTATTGATTTTGATAAGAGTTTGATAAATATACCAAAATGTGTAAAGAAGTGTTCAATTTAAATAATTTTTATGCCTTAGAATTTTGATCAAAATGGCTTCGACAGGACATTTATTTTTAGAATTAATCAAGACAAATAATTCTACATAACATCATTGAGTAACTTGAAATGACGTCACAGTTTATGATAACAATACGAATAAAGTTATAGACAAGGCAAGAAAAAAAAGGTGTGTATCACACACGATAGAAGTGAAACTCTACGAAGTATGGAACAAAGAGGAGAGACCGATAATATAAAATAGTATGTATATTTCTCATTCTTTAACTTCTTCCATCTTCTTCTTCTTCAACTAACCTCTTTCCCTGCTTCAATGAAAGAACCGATAGGTATCGTGTAATAGTACTTTCAGATTTAGTATTATGCATTGTGTAATAAAGCGTGTGAGTAGTTGCTGAAATAAATGAAAAATATGCTGTTGTTACTAATTATTATTATATTGTTTACTGTACGGTTACTGTACGGTCTTGATAAAAGCTTCGAATAAATATTTTTTTCCCTTTGTTTAAAGTTATTAAGTATATAATTAAAAGTGAAACATGTAGTTGCGTTGTAAAAAGGCAGTTATTTACTATTTGTGTTATGAGAGATTGCAAATCGTCATCTCGTGCTTAACATAGACGTGCGCTTTCATTATAACTACATTATCTATACGTTTTCAGTGTTAAATTACTTTGCTCCGTAATATTATACTACTTTTTTGACTATGCTTCTCTCTAAGCTGTGCTATGACAAGGATATGACACTGACATCAGTCATCGTACAAATTTTCAAATGTCAATTGTCAGCTGTCACCACTTCGTTGATGAGAAACAGCAAGTCGAGGTTAACTTATCGCAGTTTATGATTCTTGAATGAATTATTCGTGAAATGTGAATTCCATTAGATACATATTCATTATTAAGACGATCCCTGGATCTCCCTTCTTATGAAATGATATGTAAGCGTTAATAATATAACATGCAGCCCTTAATATTTAATGAGTGCGAAAGTTATTAATAAATCTAAATTGTTTACTTGGCACCGGTTTTAGATTAGTTTGTTAGATTTGTTGAAAATCCAAGTCTACAGTGTTTACATGTAATGGGAGAAAGGGACTGGAGACCGTTTGTTTATGGCGGCCTTGCGTCGATTGTCGCAGAATTTGGTAAGCTTCATTCTTCATAAGGAAAAATGAAGAGTATGTAGGTACTGATAAGTTTTCAAACATACTTTTTACGATTTTAACGTATATGTTCAACGGCAGTCGGCTGCGTTGATCGAGCTGAATTTTTTATTTACATTTAAATCATATTCAAGTCTTGTTAAACCAATTAATTTTTAAATGAGATTCTAATAGGCATACAGGCAGATAATGGAGAAGAATATTTCATACTTGAAAAGTAGATAGTTAAAATTAATTTACTTATCAATGTTGCTACAATTTATATAAGTATTAAAGTCATGCTCATTTCCTATCAGGCACATTTCCTATAGACACCACCAAAACAAGACTACAGATACAAGGGCAGAAGATAGACACTCACCATGTGGAGTTGCGGTACACAGGCATGGTTGATTGTTTTGTTAAGACCTCCAAACAAGAAGGGATTAAGGCATTGTACTGTGGGTAAGCAAGATACATTTTTATATTTAGTTAAATACTTCTTAAATTAGAATACTTAAAGAATAGAAACCAATTGATTATGGTGCCGGTTTTTAACCCAAGCATAATCAAATTTCTTCTTATATTTTGGTTTCACATGCTTGAGGGTGTGCATTGTGGGTCCTAAGAGGTGAGGCGTTGCCACAGTACCATAAAAGACCTGGGATTTGTATCCATTGCAATTTGTGATATATCTGAATTTGTTTTATACTAACGGCCCATATCCTTCTCCTCATCCTTCCCAGTCTATACCCTTCTATTCATCATTAATTCTTTCCTTATCCTTTACCCCCTACTTCCTCGGCAAATGTTCATGAGTGGTGGTGATCGCCCACCATCTCAGTTGTCTGCTATGAAAATAAAAAACATAGGCATCAGGCAATGTTTCAGATAAATTCTGATAGAACGTTTCTGTGATAAAAAATGACTCATTCAAATAGTTGAAGTAAAGGTTGAGAATTAGTATAATATCTGTATGTTAATAATATGTGAGAATTAAATATGTACTTAAATTTTTACCTCATAGAGGAAAACAATTTATCTCTTTCATAATTTTGTTATCATACAAATATTTTTTTGTTACTATCAAAAATTTTAACTAGTCATAAAAACATTCTAATCTTTAAGATATTGAATAAATGTATACTTAAAGTTGAATAAGTAACAAGCTTACAACTGTGTGTAAATCCTCTGATAACAATAAGACATATAAGATAAGGGTTGTCTTAATTCCACTGTTATTGTATTTTACAATCTTAATTGTCTCATTTAGTTTTATTTTGTCTGGAAATCATGTGTCTCTTAAAACAATGATGCTTAACATGTAATAAATTGATTTTGCCATACATTTTTAATACTGCAGTAAGTAGCATTAAACGACTGCAGTTTCGACTAACCTTACGTAACTACGATTACTACGATTGTCACAACTTGGCGTGAACATTTTTTGCGTGCGAAGCCGCGGGCAAAAGCTAGTAGACTTCTATATTTCAAATAAAAATCTGTAAATATAATACATTGGATTTAATTTTCAACTGACCGCGACATTCCCAAAAAATAAGGAGATTCAAATGTTTCATTAATTTTTTTCTATTTCTTCCGTTTTTTTATTTTTTTATTTTTATGGTGTGTGTTTTTTTGCGGAAATGAACTATGTTTTTGAAATAAAACATATGTACTTGCAGCTAAATATTATGATACTGTTATTTTGAAATATTTGTAATTTATTTTACTCAATAAGTTTACGTCACATAATAACGAACAAAAACACATCGTGTAAGTCAAGGCCCTTATTAGCATAATAATATTGAACGATATTATTATCTCACTTGAATTATTTTATCTTAACTAAAAACAAAATGTTGTAGAATTTTTTTCATTATTACATAATGTCGGTTATTTAACATATTATTTTATACTTTTTTTTATGTAGTTTTTACTTCTATATATTTTTGAAGGAGAAATTCAATCAAATTGCCTTCAAACACCGGTTTTCTTAACTGGCATTGATATACAGTGTAGCATGCTATTATGTTTCGGTGAGTGGGGGAGCTGGTGGCCCGTGTCCTGTCACTCACACTTCGCTGTCCATTTCATATTTCCAGCCAATCCTTTCCTTATCTTATACCCCTTAAAAGCGGGCAGTTAATTCGTAAAGGCACCACCTTAACGAATGTTATGACATAAAAATAGTTCATTCGTATTTTAAAAAAGATTATTGTAAATGTACAATGGCACAGTTACGCATGCATAGTATAGTGTTTCGCGTTGTGTAAGAGGGCTCTCCTATACATATCTGTGCGCTCCCGGCACGCAGCATATGGCCAGCGGTGCTGCGCCAGGCCACGTACGGCACGATAAAGTTCGGCACGTACTACTCGCTGAAGAGCGCGATCGCGGCGCGGCGCGCGGACGGCGGCGCGCGCGAGCACCTCGCCACCAACACGCTGTGCGCGGCGCTCGCGGGCGGCCTGTCCAGCGCCATCGCCAACCCCACCGATGTGCTGAAGGTTCGGATGCAGGTGGGTTTGGTTTGGTTAGCTTCAGCATAGTATAAAGCAAAGTCGTTTTCTCTGTCTGTCCTCGTTAAAACTACGCAACGGATTTTGATGGGTTATTTTTAATAGATAAAGTGATTGAAATAACATTTATTAAACTACGCCGAATTTAATGCGTGCGGAGCCGCGGTCATAAGCGCTAGTTTATACTATATTGTTTATCGAGACATCTACACTTCTGCACTAATATTATAAGCAATTGATGACTTTGTTTGTTTGAACGCGCTAATTTTAAGAACTAATGGACCCTGGAATCCTGTGCTATAAGCTATATATTAACCAAGGGCGAAGCCGGGGCGGACAGCTAGTGTAATATAAATAAACAAATGACGGGCTTATTGCTTCTTGGAGCGTACGTGCATCACACTTAAAAATGGATTTTAATCCAAAAGTCGTATATGTTTCCTAGGTTTATATTTAGCCTGTACATATGTTCGTTGTCTCTAATCTATGTGAATGTGTTATGTTTTACCGTTTATTAAATTTTGATATTAATATGTACATAGATAGAGCTGCAATCAATTAAATAATATAGATGTCATAATTGCAAAATGTATCTTATCGATGGAGTGATAGTCTATTTGTGACATTAGTTAATCACATAATATTATGATTGAATGTAGACATATAGATATTAATCGGATCAGATAAATCAATATGTCTTTTGTTTTGTTGACCTGGTGGGGGCACTGCCGTGCACCCAGATATTGAATATCTATCAAAATGATATAATGCTGACTGTAGGAGATAGTATAGTTAATCGTCATCAGCCCATATATGTTCCCACTGCTGGGACACAGGCCTCCTATGAGAGTTCAAGCCGCAATCCACCAGGCTGGCCAAGTGCGGGTTGGCAGATGAAACATGTCGTCGAACTTTTGATTCTTGGACATGCCGGTTTCTACACGATGTTTTTCTTCACCGTTTTTAAGCAGTGGTGATGTTATTCACATGTGCAGATAAATTGAAAAATTAATTTATTTCCTGCATGCTCGCCCGATCTCGAACCCCGACTTATCGATTTTGAAGTTCGAGGTTCTCACCACTGAGCCACTACTGCTTTTTGCACTGCTGCTGTATAGTTTATGTCAAGTATATATTAAAAAAAAAAATTAAATTCACATCAAAAAACTTATATTTCTAAAAGAGATAGAATACGCTACAATCTGTTGCCCGAGCGATGTTTGCGTGTTATGTATGCAACCTACTCACACGATGTGCTGTAAATTACGTTACAGGCGAACCATCGGCTCAGTTGCCCGCTATGACATAAAAAATATAATAAGAAAATATATATTAGTTAATTCTTATGCTTTATGTTAAGTTAAATATAATAATATAATGTATCTAGTATTTAAGTTAATTAAGTATGTTTTATAATTAATATTTTGTATCGCTGTCACATTGAGCGTGTTCTGTAATGGCAAGGGATTTGTATAAATAAATGAATAAATAAAAATAAAAAAATGACCCATGGCCTTGGGGCCGGGCGCTCGGCAGATGGGCACGGAGAAGCGCAACATAGTGCGGTGCTTCGTGTCGATCCAGCGCGCGGAGGGGTGGGCGGGGCTGTGGCGCGGCGTGGTGCCCACGTCGCAGCGCGCCGCGCTCATCGCCGCCGTGGAGCTGCCCGTGTACGACGCGTGCAAGCGGCGCTTCTGCGGCGCGCTGGGCGACCGCCCCGCCAACCACCTCGCCTCCAGCCTGCTGGCCAGCCTGGGCAGCGCCGTCGCCAGCACGCCGCTCGACGTCGTGCGGGTCAGTGCGCCGACCACTCTTGTATCCTTGTCTTTGTCCCCTTTCGTCCACTAAACGTCCAACGGTCAAACTGAGTTTGGTAGTGCTATTACGCGCTTTTAATTATCGCTATCAATATGATTATGACTAACCAGAAGTACCAAAAAAAGGATAATTCAATTCTTTTTTACCTCTACACCTTTTAGCTCGAAAATCAATCTAAGTTAACCGTCGCATTGCGCTTGTTGTGTTACCTGCGTGATAAGACGTCTTCACAATACTTCCCCGAAGTTTGTCTAATGCTATTCGAAATCAAGCATAATTGGCATAATACATATTTGTTTTGTAGAACACGCGAGTTTAGTAGCGTAGTGCAGAGTAACCAGATTCCTTCCTTAGTTTAGTTCAATTAATATGCCTTAAATTTGATGGCGGTATATTTTTTTTTTTTAATAATTTATTACCATTTCAGACTCGCCTAATGAACCAAAGAAAAGTGAAAGATCAAGGAGTTAATAGTAATCAAAAAATATACAAAGGAACGGTGGATTGCTTCATACGAGTAAGTTGCCATTTCTGTTTAAATCTGTTTAAACCATGCTGAAATATTCAATAAAATATTGGGACCAGAAATAAAATGAAAGCCACTTATTTATTTATTTGTTGCATCATTCTTCAAAATACAATATCCTATGACATTTATTATCTATCTACTGGACTGAAAAGAATATTAGAGGCGGTCTTTTCGCCTCAAAGCAAATTCCTACACACACCCTCATCATGGCAACCTTAGATCCATTTGATTCAGACACTGATGCATACATACATGCACATTTCCATTTATTTATTTCAGACGGTCCGGAACGAGGGTTTCCTAGCGCTATACAAGGGCTTCGTGCCCACGTGGCTGAGGATGGGGCCCTGGAACATTATATTCTTCCTCACTTACGAACAGCTCAAGAACTTCTACTGAGCGTCGTGTTGGGTGAGTAAGCGTTTACTCTTGGATGCCTGATGGTAAGCGCTACCACCGCCCATGAACATTTTGAGAGGCGTAAGGTCGATTGCAGACCTTACACATCTACAAATGGATTGCCGACTTCAAACAGGGATCAAGGAAGGAATGGCGAGAGGAATAAAAGAACCTTTCCTTAATATAATTCTGAGACTGGGAACGGTGAGGAAAAGGAAATAGGCCTCCGGTTCCCCCACTCACTGAACGAATCACAGCAGCAAGCTACTATTTCACGCCGGTCTTCCGTGGGGTGTGGTACTTCCCCAGTGCGAGTTGGCCCAATTCGTGGAAAGATAAGATTAGGGGGCAATTACAATCGCTCTGCATAGACAGCCAATTGCATAGTACTGGTATAAAATTAATTTAAACATTTGTTTTTGTTGCAGATGCAACAGAGTCCACTGTCGGGTTTTTAGTTCAATTTTATTTTTCATAAGCGTTAAAATACATTTAATGTACTAGTATTTATTTATGTGTTTTTATGATCGATTTAACATTAAGTATTTTTCTGGCAAACAGTTTTGTATCGGGTAAAAGTGAATTTCCTTCTCTTTACTGAGAAAAATTCTGAAAGGAAGTCACTTTTTAGAGATTTTATAACGGTTAAAGGAGTTACTTACTTACTTATAACGATTATTATTCTAACTAAAAATATTTAATTGTATAACCACGGTTCACTGAGACAAATCGGGTTCGAAGGACCAACACATGTTTTCTTCTGTTTTTGAAGTGTGATCTATTAGATGTAAGGTTATTTTGTGATTATCAGTAACTATTATAATAATAAGTAACTATATACACATTTTTATATCAATATTATTTGACATTCAATATATTAACGAGAGATTATTTTCACAAGCACGAAATATTCCTACCTTGAGGCTTGAAAAAAATGTTTTTTAACAATACTATGTATACACTTATTTTGCTTATTATATGAAAAACAATTGAGATTAATGGAGTGAAGGATTCTAAACACGGTTTCTTCATTAGCTTCGCCCGAATAGACTTCATTATTTGGGCAATTTTCTAATTTTTATTTTCGAAATATATTTTTTCATTCATGCCTTCTTAAAATAACGACTACATAAAAGTAATATTTCTCTTCCAATTTGATACGGTCGTTATTTATATAGGTTTTTGTCGTTTTTATTCACATTTTTTAAGTCAATGCCAAAATTATGATATGGCTACATCTCGCGTTTAATAGAGTTTACAAATCATCATAACAAGTTTATTTCGATACTTTACCGTTTAGGTGAAGTTTTTATTGATTACATAAAATCGCCGATTTAATCTATTGAAAACATCATGTGTTTAAAGAAAAGCTTTGTTTATATTGCGTATTACTTAAGTTATTTATATGGCGGCGTCATTTAGCCGACACATATCAAGCTTTTATTGTAATAAGGCACATAGTGCACACATCCTATTGTACATAGAACATAAGTTTATGGTAGTGGTAGAGTTGCATTTTATATTGTTCAATCGTTTTGTAGTATTTAACTTCTACGCTTTTATAAAAATATTGAGTGAAACTATTTGCTTTTAATATACATGCTTTTTATATTGTCCAAATAATAATAATGCGGCGTTTTTGTGATTTTATTTGACATGTTTTCACAAAAGTTTTCGAACGATTTAGCATAGACCTCTTGACGTAAACAGAAAATATGGTTGTATTTTCGCCTATATCTGAAAACTATATCTGTCTCTTTTACACAGCCGAATTTATCTTGAGAATGAGAAGTATAGGTATCTAATTACTTATTGAATCTTGACTCGAGATCCAATCGCTGATGTTTTTTTCTTAATACATGTATGTGCCTTTCTAAAGTCTTCGCTTTTTAACGGTTTGTATTTCATATAATTTGTTGCATTTACGGAGTAGTTAATGTCTTTATTATTAACAATGCATACTAATTAAACATTGTAACTATATATTACATGTGTATGTACATGAAAATATTAGTAATCTCATGCAAGTTGCCAAAACATATGTTTTTTCGTATCTACCATTTAGAACTATGACATTCAAGTCTGATTATTTTAACCCTTAAATAATGTCAATGATAGTAGAAATTAGATGTCATGTAGGTTTGATGTAATACGAAGTGTAGTAGACATCCAGGTACGTCAACAAAGAAAGATACCTTTTTAGATGAAACATATTTTGGTAAGTGAAGGCTATGCTTCCATATAACTGGCCAATGCCTTATATTTTTGACGCTTTTATTACGTAGGTAGGGTCAGCACAAACTATTTTGTTGTAATATAGTAGTGGATAACTTACTGGTCTGAGAAGTTTTGTGAGTGTAGTAGGGGCGGATGTACGGATTTTTTGTTCTCAGGTAACATTGTTTTATACGCTAAAATGATTCGAAGAAAAAACAATTAAGGGGTCACATGAAACTTAAGTATTTTTTAATATTGATTTGACATAAATGTTGACGGGTCTTCGATTCTTTCCAGAAAAAAAAACTAATATTGTGAAAATAAGATTTCAGATCCGTTGTTATTTAAAATAAATTTAATTATATAGAATATATTGCTTTAATTTCTAATTAATTATTATTAATTTGTTTTTAGAAAAAAAAAATTTTACGTACAATCTTGCCTCTAGTACGATGTATTTTTGCAATGATTATAAATCGATATTGTGTCAAACACAGTAGGTACAAATGTTAGTCCAAATGTTGTAGATAATATATTATTGGAAATATTATTGTGTTTTATTTTTCCCTTTATAATAATACGAGAACGTTTTCGCAAATAGACGTCGCTGGTTAGTTTTTATTTTTATTAAAATTTTGTAAATGATGGAAAGAGATGGAATGTAAATCATAAAGTTAACATTGAGAAATCCTGCCGAAATCATTTATGGCTCCATCAAGAACCGTTGGATTTTGTGGTTTTCAAAAAATATTAATTAAAAACAAGAATGCGTAAAGGAAGAATATAAGAAGATGTTTTAAACTATTACATAAGTAATGCTAGGCAAAGATCAAAATCCTGCATATATTATATATACATCATAGAAAATATTTTTATTTCCTCTTTACAAAAGTCGTATTCTATTATTTTGTCATAAATTCTATAATATTAGTCACATGATATCCAAAACATCATACAATAATTATTGTCCACATGGGAGACGTAAGCTTTCAAATAAAAAAAAAATATTCCCAAACAAAACAGTCGAATAGAGAACCTCCTATTTGCTTGTAGATTATTTTTTTTTATTATAATTTCATGATGTGTACCATCCTTAAGAGAATCAAAAGAAGAAAAAAAACTGCTTCACTTGACGCGCCCAGTGACAGAATATTTTAAGCAATGTCCGTTTATCTAAGATAATTAACAATAGCAATGGAAACGATCGTAGACAGTGCAAGATGTGCTTGTGACTCGGGGCCAACGCTCGCCGTGCTTGACGAAGTCCATCGCGCTTATGAGGAGAGGCTGGACTGCATCAGTCGGGCTACGGGATCTGATAAATTGCAAGTTAGTTAGATGCCAGTAATATTCTCTAAGCATTATCTCACAAGTCCAAGTGTGTAATAAATATTCGTAGTAGAATCTTCTTCCAACCTTAAACTATGAATGCAATTTGATTGAGTATGCAGGTCTGCCTAATGCCTACTTCTCCCTAAATCGTATATAGTAGACCGTATAGGGCTTGTTTTTTATAAATGAAAAAACTAATGATTATGTTTCAAATGTTATGTTTACGCCCAATTTTGTGTGTAAAATGTTAAATGAGCAGAATTAGAGAATTAAGTTACTCCAAAACACCTAAATGCGTATTTCGTTATCAAATTATTAATTATTTAAAGTCATGAACAATTTTTAGAAACAAGTCCAATTATTAAAATCTTGGGTCAGCGATCTAGTGGAACAGAATAAGTTGCTCGCCAGGACGGTTGAAGACCTGGAGATCGACCTCACTACACGGCTGCTGAGCGAGAGAAGGAAATATACTGAAGTTAGTACATATATTATACTACCTGTTCGCCCTGGCTTCGCTCGTGGTATATATATAGGCTTTGTCACTCAGTGAAGTTGCGTCCAGCAGTTATTGCGTGAAAATTTCAAACATACAAAAATACAAAAGTTTTCTCTTTATAATAGTACTTTATACATCGTTTGCCTACTTCCTTCTTCCTCTTTACGCTCTATTCATAATAGTAATACGACATTATCATGGTGCATTCGCAAACTTATTATTTCTTATTAAGACATTTTAGTGCGTAGGTATCTGCGTAGAATCAAATACGATCGTGTACACTGCATCCATATTAACTTTGATGTGTTAGACGTTTGTTCTTTGTCGATTTCTTCCTTAACTGCCGTGAAAGCATTACAAGCCGTTAGGTTTTCGATTTGACGGTCGCAATTCGCGTAGATGGTGTCCGAGTTGCGGGCGGAGGTGACGTCACTGCGGCGCCGCTTGGCGCGCAAGGACTCGGACCTGCGCGGCCTGCTCGAGGTGCTGCGGCGCCTGCGCGAGTTCGACCACTGCGCGATCGACAGCATTCATTTCAATGAAGTCACACAGTCTGATATTTTCGGTCCGGTCGATTGGTAAGTACTTAAGTGGAATGTGTTTGTTCCTTATAGGACCTTAGACAATGTAAACAGAAATAACAGATAATTCCCTCTTAAAATTTTAATTTCAATAATTTTTTTTGTTATTTTTTTATAAAATTTCTTTATTAATAGTAAACTGTTAGGTATTTTCGGATATTATTATTTATTTCTTGACATAATTGCATACAGAGGTCAGACACAATTAAAATATTGTAATCATTTGGTACTTATTTCTTGTTAATGTTATGCTTATTTGATTTTAAAATTTTTATTTTTAATAAATATTATTATATTTATTACGAATCTACTAAAATACATCACTATTTTGGTTTCAGGAATCCAACAATGGATCAAGGAGATACAAACAAAACAAAGCACAAAGGGAAAAATAAATTAAATAAAATCCATAATGTGTGACTATGTTTTTATTTTTTGAAGTTTATACTTTTTTCAATATACACTTTTTGTTTTTTTTGTGTTTTATTGTTATCAGCTATTCTTTAACTTTGTACTAACTTTTATTGAGGAAAAACCAATATTAATAAACGTCCCAAAAACAACAACCTTAAATATTGGATGAATTATTGAACAAAACATTGAATTAATAAGTTCGGTTTATTACACAAAATTTCATCTTACGTCAACTGAAAGCATCTCTTCGAGATGACAAATAATGTATGATTTTTAAATAGAAATACTTAGACATGTTGATTATTAAACGTACTTTAAGTGAGATAGTTGTTGGAGTTACATAATTTTGTTTCGTCGTTTTTATTATAGAACGAAAGCGGTACAAAGAGCTTCGATCAAGTGAACGAATTGAGAATGAAGATAGATTCTTTACAAAAGGATAATTTACACAAAGACAGGTAATCGATGCGAATCTATGTCTATGTTAAACAAATAAATGCTTCCAATGAAAGTATGCCAACTATAATTTAGTGCAGTCTAAAGCTAAAATTTTGAGTTGGGCTGCAGACTGCAAACTGGACGCGGCTGAACTAATTGCTATGAAACTCAGTTAACTTCTTTTGTGTTTGAAATACTATACTCTTCATATTTAGCCATAAGCTCCGAGACCTATACTATGTAAAAGTAACAGAACCTCCTCATTTTTTGAAACTGCACTAGAAATGCCTCGGACTGTCTATTTTTTCCCTTGGAACAATTGCATATTAACATTTTGATACAAAATACAGGGAGATAAAAAGACTTAGCAAGGATATACAGCAGTACGAGGTTTCTGTAAAGGGTTTGAAGAAAGACGCCTCTATGACAACATATCATACACCGTAAGTATATATATAACTATCTAATGAGTAAACTCATCGAATTTTCTTCATTAGGGTTCCGAATCCAACGCCACAGATAATATAGTACTTTTCAAAGAGTAATGCGGGATCCTATTACTAATAATTCGCTGTCCGTCTGTCTGTCAACAGGCTATATCACATAAACCGTTATAGTGGGACAGTTAAAATTTTCATGTATAATTACTATTTAACTTATTTGTACGAAACCCGGAGTATCGCTTGTCCGGCTCGCACTGAATCTTTTTTGTTACTGAGTTGTCCTTTAAGACTTATTTAATATAATATGCCTAATATGAAGTAAAAGAATATATCATTAGATTGCCTCATTGTCCTCATTTGTCCTAACAAATGTGCCCCTAACATTTCTTTATACCTGCTTATGACAACAACGTAAATATTGATATTTCAGTGATGTAAGTAAAAGGGACGTTTCCGTCACAGCAGAGATCTGTTGCGCTGGGACTAAAGAGGTACGGAGTATTTACTTTCCTATGTGATACTTAAAACTATAGCATTGGTCCAAACTTAATTTATGGCGTCAATATTATAGATAACAATTTGGAGTAAAATTGTATGCTTCGAAATAACATTTTTCTTAAGTATTGCATTAGAAACTGTCGGAGTAAGTACTCTTTCGTTTCCGTTAAAAATCCACCATTGAGGATTTTAGGATTAAGAGCAGGATAGCCCACCTACCTGTACCTGAATAAATAAAGTAAAATAGTATAACTAATAGCCTTTTGTCTGGAAGACTTTGATCTTTGACCTTCATTCCGTCTTTAGTTTTATCAAAAGAGTTTTGTGGAAATTGTATTTGTTTTAAGTTTTGACGTAAATAGTGCGGAGACCTGGAGCCCGTGAAGGAGTACGGGGACATGCTGCGCAATGGAGATGCGCAGTTCCAGGTGCGCTTACAGCACATGGAGGTCAGCGTTAAGGCACGCTATTTGTATCAATTCATTGAAATAAATCTCAGTATACAAATTAGCTTTCTTACCCTAACCGGGCATTGTTATATAATATTTAAAGGCCTAGTTTTGAACTTGACATGGAAGTAAGTTCACCCTCATATAATAGCCTTACAAATAATTTAAATTGTCCTTTTCATTAATGAAAATATTGAATTTTTTTATGGAAAAACTCAGAAAGTAACAATACAAATACAACTTTTTAAAAATCGCTCCGTATTTCCTCACTCTTCCTAGTCCCCTCCTATGTTCCGTTTGTCAATCCATTCTGCATCCATTATTCTTAGAAGGGCAACCGCCTTAGACATAAAAAAAAACATTTTCATTTTCATGTCAAAGCGTTCGCATGATTGTAAGCGATCACCAGCGCCCATAAACATTCGCAAAGGTACTGCCTTTGAGAAGTGTTGCCTGCTTTTAAGGAGTAAGTGATAAGGAAAGGATGACGATAGGAATGAAGGAATAACCTAGGACCGCTGAGTAACACGAAACGAGGCTACGGTTCCTCCATTCACCCTGTCAAACACAGTAGTATTCTCATGCTACTATTTCACGCCGGTATTTTGTGGTGGTGTGGTACCTCATCCGGCTGGTCTCGTTCGTCCAATTCCCACATTAGAAACATTCACATGACATTGAACCTCTAATGATGCGTTTACACGCTTGGTATGGCTTAACAACCGTCCACAAGCTCCAAGCGTTCACAAACATTTGGGAATGATTTACATAACCGCGTACCAACCGAGCGGGGTCCGCAGTCGAGCGGCGAGAGCGTGCGCGCGCTGCGCGAGGTGAACGTGTCGCTGTCGGAGGAGGTGCACGCGCTGCACCGCGTGTGCGCCGCGCTCGACGAGCAGTGCCGCGTGGCCGCGCTGCGCGCGCAGTTCAAGGACGAGATCATACGCGAGATGCGCAGGCAGCTGAGGCAGGCTAAGGCGCAGGTGCTCTTGTGTTGAGTTGTCTCGTGACAGATACTATATTAAGTTTTACGAATATAACCTTTACGACCGGACTAATTGTTTTTGTAGATCTGACAGTCAATTTAAATGACTTTGCGTTATCTTATTTTAAGTAAATATTTATTTTTGGTGACGGCATAATTTGTGCCCCCAACGGCCTCATACAAGTTAATTTGATAAATCTAAAGGAGTACTTTTACTTTTCATTTCCATCTATTGGATTGATACAGGATCAGAAGTGACCACTGATTGAATAATTCAAATCCGTACTTTTTGCATCTGTCCTCACCGTGAAACCGATTAAAAAAAGCTTTCTTTTCCCACAGCTAAAAGAGTGCTCGAGCAAGAACAATCAAAGCGCCGATCATCACGTGTCTTCTTACGAGTCGCTTTGCGTGCGGCAGCCGCGCAAGCAGCCACGCGACCTCCCGGACCTGGACATGAACACAGCCTGGGTCTGCAACAGCCCCATGTACGATGGTTCCGGAGATGACGGCTCTTGTAAAGAATAGTATATAAAAACTGTTGTTTGGATATGGTTTGGAATCATTTTGACTGTTTCAGTTCCCATTTTCTGACACTTCCCATTGCGTTTGTAGAAACGACTTTCGAAACTCAAAGCTTTCAGTTTATTATTTTAAATAGTTATTTTTTAAGTCTTATTTAGTTTTTTTTTGTTGATAACTGATTGAATATATATTGCCATAGATTTGGTTATTTCATTTATAGACATTTTAATTTAATGTTGAAATTATTTTTCTCAGCGGTGTCACGTCGAGATAATGACGTAAAAGTGTGGATTATAGATTTGTATTCTTAGTTTTTGCGAGGTGTCTAAAATGTACAATAGGGGCTGGCTACTAAGAAGGACGAACAGAATCCTATTTATAATAAATACTATAATTATAAAATAAAATTAGTTTATTTATTAACTGTATTTTATTTGTATCTGTACGCCGATAGTTGTTCCCGAAATATGCGCTTAAACCAATTGCTTAACTAAATACCCATAAATAATAAGATAAAAAAAAAAATAATGCTTTTTGAAAATATTACAGGTTAACCTACTGATTTTTCTATCAGAGTAATTGCTGGTTTTCGGTAAGTGCTCCACAATTATGTTTGGACCAATGTTATTGTATCTATTGAATATTTAGCTACAAGTTATACGGTGTTGCCAGGTGGGGGTAGTCACTTCGACACCGAATGCCAGCGCGCACCGGCAGATGGCAATGCTGGATGAAAGTGACATATCGGTAGTGGAGCGGGTACGACATTAATATAAATCGTAATGTTAAAATTTGTAGCGTTGTCAGTTGTGACGACAAAACTGCTTAACGATTGTTGATTGTTTGTGTATTGATAGATTAGAAAAGGACATGGTTGGATTTTCAATGTGGAATTATGAATATATTCAATTCAATGTGTTAATTTAGATTCATTGATTTCTATACTTACAAAATGTATCCGAGCAGGACTGTATACACAGTTATATATCTATACGTGTTGAACAGTACAAATATCTGGGTATTCTAATAGATCATCACTTAAGATGGCTTCCACATGCTAATTTCCTA